>NW_027618985.1:0-56000 GCF_964187855.1 Myxine glutinosa
ACCGGCGGCACCATGGACACACCCATCGGCTGCACCACGGACACGTGCACCGGCGGCACCACGGACACACCCATCGGCTGCACCATGGACACACGCACCGGCGGCACCATGGACACACCCATCGGCTGCACCACGGACACGCGCACCGGAGGCACCACGGACACACCCACTGGCTGCACCACGGACACACACCATGGACTGCACCAACACAAGTGTGAAAAGTGGTTTTTCAACACTAACACAAGTGCGAAAAGTGGTTTTTCAACACTAACACAAGTGCGAAAAGTGGTTTTTCCACACTAATACAAGTGCAAAAGTGGTTTCCTGCACCAACACAAGTGCGAAAAGTGGTTTTTCAACACTAACACAAGTGCGAAAAGTGGTTTTTCAACACTATCACAAGTGCAAAAAGTGTTTTTTCCACACTAATACAAGTGCAAAAGTGGTTTCCTGCACCAACACAAATGCGAAAAGTGGTTTTTCAACACTAACACAAGTGCGAAAATGGTTTTTCAACACTAACACAAGTGCGAAAAGTGGTTTTTCCACACTAATACAAGTGCAAAAGTGGTTTCCTGCACCAACACAAGTGCGAAAAGTGGTTTTTCAACACTAACACAAGTGCGAAAAGTGGTTTTTCAACACTATCACAAGTGCAAAAAGTGTTTTTTCCACACTAATACAAGTGCAAAAGTGGTTTCCTGCACCAACACAAGTGCGAAAAGTGGTTTTTCAACACTAACACAAGTGCAAAAAGTGGTTTTTCAACACTAACACAAGTGCGAAAAGTGGTTTTTCCACACTAATACAAGTGCAAAAGTGGTTTCCTGCACCAACACAAGTGCAAAAAGTGGTTTTTCAACACTAACACAATTGCGAAAAGTGGTTTATCAACACTAACACAAGTGCGAAAAGTGGTTTTTCAACACTAACACAAGTGTGAAAAGTGGTTTTTCCACACTAATACAAGTGCAAAAGTGGTTTCCTGGACCAACATAAGTGCGAAAAGTGGTTTTTCAACACTAACACAAGTGCGAAAAGTGGTTTTTCAACACTAACACAAGTGCGAAAAGTGGTTTTTCAACACTAATACAAGTGCAAAAGTGGTTTCCTGCACCTACACAAGTGCGAAATGTGGTTTTTCAACACTAACACAAGCGCGAAAAGTGGTTTTTCAGCACTAACACAAGTGCGAAAAGTGTTTTTTCCACACTAATACAAGTGCAAAAGTGGTTTCCTGCACCTACACAAGTGCGAAATGTGGTTTTTCAACACTAACACAAGTGCGAAAAGTGGTTTTTCAGCACTAACACAAGTGCAAAAAGTGTTTTTTCCACACTAATACAAGTGCAAAAGTGGTTTCCTGCACCTACACAAGTGCGAAATGTGGTTTTTCAACACTAACACAAGTGCGAAAAGTGGTTTTTCAGCACTAACACAAGTGTGAAAAGTGGTTTTTCCACACTAATACAAGTGCAAAAGTGGTTTCCTGCACCAACACAAGTGCGAAAAGTGGTTTTTCAACACTAACACAAGTGCGAAAAGTGGTTTTTCAACACTATCACAAGTGCGAAAAGTGTTTTTTCCACACTAATACAAGTGCAAAAGTGGTTTCCTGCACCAACACAAGTGCGAAAAATGGTTTTTCAACACTAACACAAGTGGGAAAAGTGGATTTTCAACACTATCACAAGTGCAAAATGTGTTTTTTCCACACTAATACAAGTGCAAAAGTGGTTTCCTGCACCAACACAAGTGCAAAAAGTGGTTTTTCAACACTAACACAAGTGCGAAAAGTGGTTTTTCAACACTAACACAAGTGCGAAAAGTGGTTTTTCAACAATAACACAAGTGCGAAAAGTGTTTTTTCCACACTAATACAAGTGCAAAAGTGGTTTCCTGCACAAACACATGTGCGAAAAGTGGTTTTTCAACACTAACACAAGTGCAAAAAGTGGTTTTTCAACACTAACACAAGTGCGAAAAGTATTTTTTCCACACTAATACAAGTGCAAAAGTGGTTTCCTGCACCAACACAAGGGCGAAAAGTGGTTTTTCAACACTAACACAAGTGCGAAATGTGGTTTTTCAACACTAACACAAGTGCGAAAAGTGGTTTTTCAACACTAACACAAGTACGAAAAGTGGTTTTTCCACACTAATACAAGTGCAAAAGTGGTTTCCTGCACCAACACAAGTGCGAAAAGTGGTTTTTCAACACTAACACAAGTGCGAAAAGTGGTTTTTCAACACTATCACAAGTGCAAAAAGTGTTTTTTCCACACTAATACAAGTGCAAAAGTGGTTTCCTGCACCAACACAAGTGCGAAAAGTGGTTTTTCAACACTAACACAAGTGCGAAAAGTGGTTTTTCAACACTAACACAAGTGCGAAAAGTGGTTTTTCCACACTAATACAAGTGCAAAAGTGGTTTCCTGCACCAACACAAGAGCGAAAAGTGGTTTTCAACACTAACACAAGTGCGAAAAGTGGTTTATCAACACTAACACAAGTGCGAAAAGTGGTTTTTCAACACTAACACAAGTGTGAAAAGTGGTTTTTCCACACTAATACAAGTGCAAAAGTGGTTTCCTGGACCAACATAAGTGCGAAAAGTGGTTTTTCAACACTAACACAAGTGCGAAAAGTCGTTTTTCAACACTATAACAAGTACAAAAAGTGTTTTTTCCACACTAATACAAGTGCAAAAGTGGTTTCCTGCACCAACACAAGTGCGAAAAGTGGTTTTTCAACACTAACACAAGTGCGAAAAGTGGTTTTTCAACAATAACACAAGTGCGAAAAGTGTTTTTTCCATACTAATACAAGCGCAAAAGTGGTTTCCTGCACAAACACATGTGCAAAAAGTGGTTTTTCAACACTAACACAAGTGCGAAAAGTGGTTTTTCAACACTAACACAAGTGCGAAAAGTATTTTTTCCACACTAATACAAGTGCAAAAGTGGTTTCCTGCACCAACACAAGGGCGAAAAGTGGTTTTTCAACACTAACACAAGTGCGAAAAGTGGTTTTTCAACACTAACACAAGTACGAAAAGTGGTTTTTCCACACTAATACAAGTGCAAAAGTGGTTTCCTGGACCAAAATAAGTGGACAAGTTTCCTGGACAGGTGCGAAAAGTGGTTTTTCAACACTAACACAAGTGCAAAAAGTGGTTTTTCAACACTATCACAAGTGCAAAAAGTGTTTTTTCCACACTAATACAAGTGCAAAAGTGGTTTCCTGCACCAACACAAGTGCGAAAAGTGGTTTTTCAACACTAACACAAGTGCGAAAAGTGGTTTTTCAACACTAACACAAGTGCGAAAAGTGGTTTTTCAACACTAATACAAGTGCAAAAGTGGTTTCCTGCACCTACACAAGTGCGAAATGTGGTTTTTCAACACTAACACAAGTGCGAAAAGTGGTTTTTCAGCACTAACACAAGTGCGAAAAGTGTTTTATCCACATTAATACAAGTGCAAAAGTGGTTTCCTGCACCTACACAAGTGCGAAATGTGGTTTTTCAACACTAACACCAGTGCGAAAAGTGGTTTTTCAGCACTAACACAAGTGCAAAAAGTGTTTTTTCCACACTAATACAAGTGCAAAAGTGGTTTCCTGCACCTACACAAGTGCGAAATGTGGTTTTTCAACACTAACACAAGTGCGAAAAGTGGTTTTTCAGCACTAACACAAGTGTGAAAAGTGGTTTTTCCACACTAATACAAGTGCAAAAGTGGTTTCCTGCACCAACACAAGTGCGAAAAGTGGTTTTTCAACACTAACACAAGTGCGAAAAGTGGTTTTTCAACACTATCACAAGTGCAAAAAGTGTTTTTTCCACACTAATACAAGTGCAAAAGTGGTTTCCTGCACCAACACAAGTGCGAAAAGTGGTTTTTCAACACTAACACAAGTGCGAAAAGTGGTTTTTCAACACTAACACAAGTGCGAAAAGTGGTTTTTCAACACTATCACAAGTGCAAAAAGTGTTATTTCCACACTAATACAAGTGCAAAAGTGGTTTCCTGCACCAACACAAGAGCGAAAAGTGGTTTTTCAAGACTAACACAAGTGCGAAAAGTGGTTTTTCAACACTAACACAAGTGTGAAAAGTAGTTTTTCCACACTAATACAAGTGCAAAAGTGATTTCCTGCACCAACACAAGTGCGAAAAGTGGTTTTTCAACACTAACACAAGTGCGAAAAGTGGTTTTTCAACACTATCACAAGTGCAAAAAGTGCTTTTTCCACACTAATACAAGTGCAAAAGTGGTTTCCTGCACCAACACAAGTGCGAAAAGTGGTTTTTCAACACTAACACAAGTGCGAAAAGTGGTTTTTCAACACTAACACAAGTGCGAAAAGTGGTTTTTCCACACTAATACAAGTGCAAAAGTGGTTTCCTGCACCAACACAAGTGCGAAAAGTGGTTTTTCAACACTAACACAAGTGCGAAAAGGGGTTTATCAACATTAACACAAGTGTGAAAAGTGGTTTTTCCACACTAATACAAGTGCAAAAGTGGTTTCCTGGGCCAACATAAGTGCGAAAAGTGGTTTTTCAACACTAACACAAGTGCGAAAAGTGGTTTTTCAACACTAACACAAGTGCGAAAAGTATTTTTTCCACACTAATACAAGTGCAAAAGTGGTTTCCTGCACCAACACAAGTGCGAAAAGTGGTTTTTTAACACTAACACAAGTGCGAAAAGTGTTTTTTCAACAATAACACAAGTGCGAAAAGTGTTTTTTCCACACTAATACAAGTGCAAAAGTGGTTTCCTGCACAAACACAAGTGCGAAAAGTGGTTTTTCAACACTAACACAAGTGCGAAAAGTGGTTTTTCAACACTAACACAAGTGCGAAAAGTGGTTTTTCCACACTAATACAAGTGCAAAAGTGGTTTCCTGCACCAACACAAGCGCGAAAAGTGGTTTTCAACACTAACACAAGTGCGAAAAGTGGTTTATCAACACTAACACAAGTGCGAAAAGTGGTTTTTCAACACTAACACAAGTGTGAAAAGTGGTTTTTCCACACTAATACAAGTGCAAAAGTGGTTTCCTGGACCAACATAAGTGCGAAAAGTGGTTTTTCAACACTAACACAAGTGCGAAAAGTCGTTTTTCAACACTATAACAAGTGCAAAAAGTGTTTTTTCCACACTAATACAAGTGCAAAAGTGGTTTCCTGCACCAACACAAGTGCGAAAAGTGGTTTTTCAACACTAACACAAGTGCGAAAAGTGGTTTTTCAACAATAACACAAGTGCGAAAAGTGTTTTTTCCATACTAATACAAGCGCAAAAGTGGTTTCCTGCACAAACACATGTGCAAAAAGTGGTTTTTCAACACTAACACAAGTGCGAAAAGTGGTTTTTCAACACTAACACAAGTGCGAAAAGTATTTTTTCCACACTAATACAAGTGCAAAAGTGGTTTCCTGCACCAACACAAGGGCGAAAAGTGGTTTTTCAACACTAACACAAGTGCGAAAAGTGGTTTTTCAACACTAACACAAGTACGAAAAGTGGTTTTTCCACACTAATACAAGTGCAAAAGTGGTTTCCTGGACCAAAATAAGTGGACAAGTTTCCTGGACAGGTGCGAAAAGTGGTTTTTCAACACTAACACAAGTGCAAAAAGTGGTTTTTCAACACTATCACAAGTGCAAAAAGTGTTTTTTCCACACTAATACAAGTGCAAAAGTGGTTTCCTGCACCAACACAAGTGCGAAAAGTGGTTTTTCAACACTAACACAAGTGCGAAAAGTGGTTTTTCAACACTAACACAAGTGCGAAAAGTGGTTTTTCAACACTAATACAAGTGCAAAAGTGGTTTCCTGCACCTACACAAGTGCGAAATGTGGTTTTTCAACACTAACACAAGTGCAAAAAGTGGTTTTTCAGCACTAACACAAGTGCGAAAAGTGTTTTTTCCACATTAATACAAGTGCAAAAGTGGTTTCCTGCACCTACACAAGTGCGAAATGTGGTTTTTCAACACTAACACAAGTGCGAAAAGTGGTTTTTCAGCACTAACACAAGTGCAAAAAGTGTTTTTTCCACACTAATACAAGTGCAAAAGTGGTTTCCTGCACCTACACAAGTGCGAAATGTGGTTTTTCAACACTAACACAAGTGCGAAAAGTGGTTTTTCAGCACTAACACAAGTGTGAAAAGTGGTTTTTCCACACTAATACAAGTGCAAAAGTGGTTTCCTGCACCAACACAAGTGCGAAAAGTGGTTTTTCAACACTAACACAAGTGCGAAAAGTGGTTTTTCAACACTATCACAAGTGCAAAAAGTGTTTTTTCCACACTAATACAAGTGGAAAAGTGGTTTCCTGCACCAACACAAGTGCGAAAAGTGGTTTTTCAACACTAACACAAGTGCGAAAAGTGGTTATTCAACACTAACACAAGTGCGAAAAGTGGTTTTTCAACACTATCACAAGTGCAAAAAGTGTTATTTCCACACTAATACAAGTGCAAAAGTGGTTTCCTGCACCAACACAAGAGCGAAAAGTGGTTTTTCAAGACTAACACAAGTGCGAAAAGTGGTTTTTCAACACTAACACAAGTGTGAAAAGTAGTTTTTCCACACTAATACAAGTGCAAAAGTGATTTCCTGCACCAACACAAGTGCGAAAAGTGGTTTTTCAACACTAACACAAGTGCGAAAAGTGGTTTTTCAACACTATCACAAGTGCAAAAAGTGCTTTTTCCACACTAATACAAGTGCAAAAGTGGTTTCCTGCACCAACACAAGTGCGAAAAGTGGTTTTTCAACACTAACACAAGTGCGAAAAGTGGTTTTTCAACACTAACACAAGTGCGAAAAGTGGTTTTTCCACACTAATACAAGTGCAAAAGTGGTTTCCTGCACCAACACAAGTGCGAAAAGTGGTTTTTCAACACTAACACAAGTGCGAAAAGGGGTTTATCAACATTAACACAAGTGTGAAAAGTGGTTTTTCCACACTAATACAAGTGCAAAAGTGGTTTCCTGGGCCAACATAAGTGCGAAAAGTGGTTTTTCAACACTAACACAAGTGCGAAAAGTGGTTTTTCAACACTAACACAAGTGCGAAAAGTATTTTTTCCACACTAATACAAGTGCAAAAGTGGTTTCCTGCACCAACACAAGTGCGAAAAGTGGTTTTTTAACACTAACACAAGTGCGAAAAGTGTTTTTTCAACAATAACACAAGTGCGAAAAGTGTTTTTTCCACACTAATACAAGTGCAAAAGTGGTTTCCTGCACAAACACAAGTGCGAAAAGTGGTTTTTCAACACTAACACAAGTGCGAAAAGTGGTTTTTCAACACTAACACAAGTGCGAAAAGTATTTTTTCCACACTAATACAAGTGCAAAAGTGTTTTCCTGCACCAACACAAGGGCGAAAAGTGGTTTTTCAACACTAACACAAGTGCGAAATGTGGTTTTTCAACACTAACACAAGTGCGAAAAGTGGTTTTTCAACACTAACACAAGTGCGAAAAGTGGTTTTTCAACAATAACACAAGTGCGAAAAGTGTTTTTTCCATACTAATACAAGCGCAAAAGTGGTTTCCTGCACAAACACATGTGCAAAAAGTGGTTTTTCAACACTAACACAAGTGCGAAAAGTGGTTTTTCAACACTAACACAAGTGCGAAAAGTATTTTTTCCACACTAATACAAGTGCAAAAGTGGTTTCCTGCACCAACACAAGGGCGAAAAGTGGTTTTTCAACACTAACACAAGTGCGAAATGTGGTTTTTCAACACTAACACAAGTGCGAAAAGTGGTTTTTCAACACTAACACAAGTACGAAAAGTGGTTTTTCCACACCAATACAAGTGCAAAAGTGGTTTCCTGGACCAAAATAAGTGGACAAGTTTCCTGGACAGGTGCGAAAAGTGGTTTTTCAACACTAACACAAGTGCAAAAAGTGGTTTTTCAACACTATCACAAGTGCAAAAAGTGTTTTTTCCACACTAATACAAGTGCAAAAGTGGTTTCCTGCACCAACACAAGTGCGAAAAGTGGTTTTTCAACACTAACACAAGTGCGAAAAGTGGTTTTTCAACACTAACACAAGTGCGAAAAGTGGTTTTTCAACACTAATACAAGTGCAAAAGTGGTTTCCTGCACCTACACAAGTGCGAAATGTGGTTTTTCAACACTAACACAAGTGCGAAAAGTGGTTTTTCAGCACTAACACAAGTGCGAAAAGTGTTTTTTCCACATTAATACAAGTGCAAAAGTGGTTTCCTGCACCTACACAAGTGCGAAATGTGGTTTTTCAACACTAACACAAGTGCAAAAAGTGGTTTTTCAGCACTAACACAAGTGCAAAAAGTGTTTTTTCCACACTAATACAAGTGCAAAAGTGGTTTCCTGCACCTACACAAGTGCGAAATGTGGTTTTTCAACACTAACACAAGTGCGAAAAGTGGTTTTTCAGCACTAACACAAGTGCGAAAAGTGGTTTTTCCACACTAATACAAGTGCAAAAGTGGTTTCCTGCACCAACACAAGTGCGAAAAGTGGTTTTTCAACACTAACACAAGTGCGAAAAGTGGTTTTTCAACACTATCACAAGTGCAAAAAGTGTTTTTTCCACACTAATACAAGTGCAAAAGTGGTTTCCTGCACCAACACAAGTGCGAAAAGTGGTTTTTCAACACTAACACAAGTGCAAAAAGTGGTTTTTCAACACTAACACAAGTGCGAAAAGTGGTTTTTCAACACTATCACAAGTGCAAAAAGTGTTTTTTCCACACTAATACAAGTGCAAAAGTGGTTTCCTGCACCAACACAAGTGCGAAAAGTGGTTTTTCAAGACTAACACAAGTGCGAAAAGTGGTTTTTCAACACTAACACAAGTGCGAAAAGTAGTTTTTCCACACTAATACAAGTGCAAAAGTGATTTCCTGCACCAACACAAGTGCGAAAAGTGGTTTTTCAACACTAACACAAGTGCGAAAAGTGGTTTTTCAACACTATCACAAGTGCAAAAAGTGCTTTTTCCACACTAATACAAGTGCAAAAGTGGTTTCCTGCACCAACACAAGTGCGAAAAGTGGTTTTTCAACACTAACACAAGTGCGAAAAGTGGTTTTTCAACACTAACACAAGTGCGAAAAGTGGTTTTTCCACACTAATACAAGTGCAAAAGTGGTTTCCTGCACCAACACAAGTGCGACAAGTGGTTTTTCAACACTAACACAAGTGCGAAAAGGGGTTTATCAACATTAACACAAGTGTGAAAAGTGGTTTTTCCACACTAATACAAGTGCAAAAGTGGTTTCCTGGACCAACATAAGTGCGAAAAGTGGTTTTTCAACACTAACACAAGTGCGAAAAGTGGTTTTTCAACACTAACACAAGTGCGAAAAGTATTTTTTCCACACTAATACAAGTGCAAAAGTGGTTTCCTGCACCAACACAAGTGCGAAAAGTGGTTTTTCAACACTAACACAAGTGCGAAAAGTGTTTTTTCAACAATAACACAAGTGCGAAAAGTGTTTTTTCCACACTAATACAAGTGCAAAAGTGGTTTCCTGCACAAATACAAGTGCGAAAAGTGGTTTTTCAACACTAACACAAGTGCGAAAAGTGGTTTTTCAACACTAACACAAGTGCGAAAAGTATTTTTTCCACACTAATACAAGTGCAAAAGTGTTTTCCTGCACCAACACAAGTGCGAAAAGTGGTTTTTCAACACTAACACAAGTGCGAAAAGTGGTTTTTCAACACTAACACAAGTGTGAAAAGTAGTTTTTCCACACTAATACAAGTGCAAAAGTGATTTCCTTCACCAACACAAGTGCGAAAAGTGGTTTTTCAACACTAACACAAGTGCGAAAAGTGGTTTTTCAACACTATCACAAGTGCAAAAAGTGCTTTTTCCACACTAATACAAGTGCAAAAGTGGTTTCCTGCACCAACACAAGTGCGAAAAGTGGTTTTTCAACACTAACACAAGTGCGAAAAGTGGTTTTTCAACACTAACACAAGTGCGAAAAGTGGTTTTTCCACACTAATACAAGTGCAAAAGTGGTTTCCTGCACCAACACAAGTGCGAAAAGTGGTTTTTCAACACTAACACAAGTGCGAAAAGGGGTTTATCAACATTAACACAAGTGTGAAAAGTGGTTTTTCCACACTAATACAAGTGCAAAAGTGGTTTCCTGGACCAACATAAGTGCGAAAAGTGGTTTTTCAACACTAACACAAGTGCGAAAAGTGGTTTTTCAACACTAACACAAGTGCGAAAAGTATTTTTTCCACACTAATACAAGTGCAAAAGTGGTTTCCTGCACCAACACAAGTGCGAAAAGTGGTTTTTTAACACTAACACAAGTGCGAAAAGTGTTTTTTCAACAATAACACAAGTGCGAAAAGTGTTTTTTCCACACTAATACAAGTGCAAAAGTGGTTTCCTGCACAAACACAAGTGCGAAAAGTGGTTTTTCAACACTAACACAAGTGTGAAAAGTGGTTTTTCAACACTAACACAAGTGCGAAAAGTATTTTTTCCACACTAATACAAGTGCAAAAGTGTTTTCCTGCACCAACACAAGGGCGAAAAGTGGTTTTTCAACACTAACACAAGTGCGAAATGTGGTTTTTCAACACTAACACAAGTGCGAAAAGTGGTTTTTCAACACTAACACAAGTGCGAAAAGTGGTTTTTCAACAATAACACAAGTGCGAAAAGTGTTTTTTCCATACTAATACAAGCGCAAAAGTGGTTTCCTGCACAAACACATGTGCAAAAAGTGGTTTTTCAACACTAACACAAGTGCGAAAAGTGGTTTTTCAACACTAACACAAGTGCGAAAAGTATTTTTTCCACACTAATACAAGTGCAAAAGTAGTTTCCTGCACCAACACAAGGGCGAAAAGTGGTTTTTCAACACTAACACAAGTGCGAAATGTGGTTTTTCAACACTAACACAAGTGCGAAAAGTGATTTTTCAACACTAACACAAGTACGAAAAGTGGTTTTTCCACACTAATACAAGTGCAAAAGTGGTTTCCTGGACCAAAATAAGTGGACAAGTTTCCTGGACAGGTGCGAAAAGTGGTTTTTCAACACAAACACAAGTGCAAAAAGTGGTTTTTCAACACTATCACAAGTGCAAAAAGTGTTTTTTCCACACTAATACAAGTGCAAAAGTGGTTTCCTGCACCAACACAACTGCGAAAAGTGGTTTTTCAACACTAACACAAGTGCGAAAAGTGGTTTTTCAACACTAACACAAGTGCGAAAAGTGGTTTTTCAACACTAATACAAGTGCAAAAGTGGTTTCCTGCACCTACACAAGTGCGAAATGTGGTTTTTCAACACTAACACAAGTGCGAAAAGTGGTTTTTCAGCACTAACGCAAGTGCGAAAAGTGTTTTTTCCACATTAATACAAGTGCAAAAGTGGTTTCCTGCACCTACACAAGTGCGAAATGTGGTTTTTCAACACTAACACAAGTGCGAAAAGTGGTTTTTCAGCACTAACACAAGTGCAAAAAGTGTTTTTTCCACACTAATACAAGTGCAAAAGTGGTTTCCTGCACCTACACAAGTGCGAAATGTGGTTTTTCAACACTAACACAAGTGCGAAAAGTGGTTTTTCAGCACTAACACAAGTGCGAAAAGTGGTTTTTCCACACTAATACAAGTGCAAAAGTGGTTTCCTGCACCAACACAAGTGCGAAAAGTGGTTTTTCAACACTAACACAAGTGTGAAAAGTGGTTTTTCAACACTATCAAAAGTGCAAAAAGTGTTTTTTCCACACTAATACAAGTGCAAAAGTGGTTTCCTGCACCAACACAAGTGCGAAAAGTGGTTTTTCAACACTAACACAAGTGCAAAAAGTGGTTTTTCAACACTAACACAAGTGCGAAAAGTGGTTTTTCAACACTATCACAAGTGCGAAAAGTGGTTTTTCAACACTAACCCAAGTACGAAAAGTGGTTTTTCCACACTAATACAAGTGCAAAAGTGGTTTCCTGCGCCAACACAAGTGTGAAAAGTGGTTTTTCAACACTAACACAAGTGCGAAAAGTGGTTTTTCAACACTATCACAAGTGCAAAAAGTGTTTTTTCCACACTAATACAAGTGCAAAAGTGGTTTCCTGCACCAACAAAAGTGCGAAAAGTGGTTTTTCAATACTAACACAAGTGCGAAAAGTGGTTTTTCAACACTAACACAAGTGCGAAAAGTGTTTTTTCCAAACTAATACAAGTGCAAAAGTGGTTTCCTGCACCAACGCAAGTGCGAAAAGTGGTTTTTCAACACTAACACAAGTGCGAAAGGTGGTTTTTCAACACTAACACAAGTGCGAAAAGTGTTTTTTCCACACTAATACAAGTGCAAAAGTGGTTTCCTGCACCTACACAAGTGCGAAATGTGGTTTTTCAACACTGACACAAGTGCGAAAAGTGGTTTTTCCACACTAATACAAGTGCAAAAGTGGTTTCCTGCACCAACACAAGTGCGAAAAGTGGTTTTTCAACACTAACTCAAGTGCGAAAAGTGGTTTTTCAACACTATCACAAGTGCAAAAAGTGTTTTTTCCACACTAATACAAGTGCAAAAGTGGTTTCCTGCACCAACACGTGCGAAAAGTGGTTTTTCAACACTAACACAAGTGCGAAAAGTGGTTTTTCAACACTAACACAAGTGCGAAAAGTGGTTTTTCAACACTATCACAAGTGCAAAAAGTGTTTTTTCCACACTAATACAAGTGCAAAAGTGGTTTCCTGCACCAACACAAGTGCGAAAAGTGGTTTTTCAACACTAACACAAGTGCGAAAAGTGGTTTTTCAACACTATCACAAGTGCAAAAAGTGTTTTTTCCACACTAATACAAGTGCAAAAGTGGTTTCCTGCACCAACACAAGTGCGAAAAGTGGTTTTTCAACACTAAGACAAGTGCGAAAAGTGGTTTATCAACACTAACACAAGTGTGAAAATTGGTTTTTCCACACTAATACAAGTGCAAAAGTGGTTTCCTGCACCAACACAAGTGCGAAAAGTGGTTTATCAACACTAACACAAGTGCGAAAAGTGGTTTTTCAACACTAACACAAGTGTGAAAAGTGGTTTTACCACACTAATACAAGTGCAAAAGTGGTTTCCTGCACCAACACAAGTGCGAAAAGTGGTTTTTCAACACTAACACAAGTGCGAAAAGTGGTTTTTCAACACTATCACAAGTGCAAAAAGTGGTTTTTCAACACTATAACAAGTGCAAAAAGTGTTTTTTCCACACTAATACAAGTGCAAAAGTGGTTTCCTGCACCAACACAAGTGCGAAAAGTGGTTTTTCAACACTAACACAAGTGCGAAAAGTGGTTTTTCAACAATAACACAAGTGCGAAAAGTGTTTTTTCCACACTAATACAAGTGCAGAAGTGGTTTCCTGCACAAACACAAGTGCAAAAAGTGGTTTTTCAACACTAACACAAGTGCGAAAAGTGGTTTTTCAACACTAACACAAGTGCGAAAAGTATTTTTTCCACACTAATACAAGTGCAAAAGTGGTTTCCTGCACCAACACAAGGGCGAAAAGTGGTTTTTCAACACTAACACAAGTGCGAAAAGTGGTTTTTCAACACTAACACAAGTGCGAAAAGTGTTTTTTCCAAACTAATACAAGTGCAAAAGTGGTTTTTCCACACTAATACAAGTGCAAAAGTGGTTTCCTGCACCAACACAAGTGCAAAAAGTGGTTTTTCAACACTAACACAAGTGCGAAAAGTGGTTTTTCAACACTAACACAAGTGCGAAAAGTGGTTTTTCAACACTAACCCAAGTACGAAAAGTGGTTTTTCCACACTAATACAAGTGCAAAAGTGGTTTCCTGCGCCAACACAAGTGTGAAAAGTGGTTTTTCAACACTAACACAAGTGCGAAAAGTGGTTTTTCAACACTATCACAAGTGCAAAAAGTGTTTTTTCCACACTAATACAAGTGCAAAAGTGGTTTCCTGCACCAACAAAAGTGCGAAAAGTGGTTTTTCAATACTAACACAAGTGCGAAAAGTGGTTTTTCAACACTAACACAAGTGCGAAAAGTGTTTTTTCCAAACTAATACAAGTGCAAAAGTGGTTTTCTGCACCAACGCAAGTGCGAAAAGTGGTTTTTCAACACTAACACAAGTGCGAAAGGTGGTTTTTCAACACTAACACAAGTGCGAAAAGTGTTTTTTCCACACTAATACAAGTGCAAAAGTGGTTTCCTGCACCTACACAAGTGCGAAATGTGGTTTTTCAACACTGACACAAGTGCGAAAAGTGGTTTTTCCACACTAATACAAGTGCAAAAGTGGTTTCCTGCACCAACACAAGTGCGAAAAGTGGTTTTTCAACACTAACTCAAGTGCGAAAAGTGGTTTTTCAACACTATCACAAGTGCAAAAAGTGTTTTTTCCACACTAATACAAGTGCAAAAGTGGTTTCCTGCACCAACACGTGCGAAAAGTGGTTTTTCAACACTAACACAAGTGCGAAAAGTGGTTTTTCAACACTAACACAAGTGCGAAAAGTGGTTTTTCAACACTATCACAAGTGCAAAAAGTGTTTTTTCCACACTAATACAAGTGCAAAAGTGGTTTCCTGCACCAACACAAGTGCGAAAAGTGGTTTTTCAACACTAAGACAAGTGCGAAAAGTGGTTTTTCAACACTAACACAAGTGTGAAAATTGGTTTTTCCACACTAATACAAGTGCAAAAGTGGTTTCCTGCACCAACACAAGTGCGAAAAGTGGTTTATCAACACTAACACAAGTGCGAAAAGTGGTTTTTCAACACTAACACAAGTGTGAAAAGTGGTTTTACCACACTAATACAAGTGCAAAAGTGGTTTCCTGCACCAACACAAGTGCGAAAAGTGGTTTTTCAACACTAACACAAGTGCGAAAAGTGGTTTTTCAACACTATCACAAGTGCAAAAAGTGGTTTTTCAACACTATAACAAGTGCAAAAAGTGTTTTTTCCACACTAATACAAGTGCAAAAGTGGTTTCCTGCACCAACACAAGTGCGAAAAGTGGTTTTTCAACACTAACACAAGTGCGAAAAGTGGTTTTTCAACAATAACACAAGTGCGAAAAGTGTTTTTTCCACACTAATACAAGTGCAGAAGTGGTTTCCTGCACAAACACAAGTGCAAAAAGTGGTTTTTCAACACTAACACAAGTGCGAAAAGTGGTTTTTCAACACTAACACAAGTGCGAAAAGTATTTTTTCCACACTAATACAAGTGCAAAAGTGGTTTCCTGCACCAACACAAGGGCGAAAAGTGGTTTTTCAACACTAACACAAGTGCGAAAAGTGGTTTTTCAACACTAACACAAGTGCGAAAAGTGTTTTTTCCAAACTAATACAAGTGCAAAAGTGGTTTCCTGCAACAACACAAGTGCGAAAAGTGGTTTTTCAACACTAACACACGTGCGAAAAGTGGTTTTTCAACACTAACACAAGTGCGAAAAGTGTTTTTTCCACACTAATACAAGTGCAAAAGTGGTTTCCTGCACCTACACAAGTGCGAAATGTGGTTTTTCATCACTAACACAAGTGCGAAAAGTGGTTTTTCAACACTAACACAAGTGCGAAAAGTGGTTTTTCCACACTAATACAAGTGCAAAAGTGGTTTCCTGCACCAACACAAGTGCGAAAAATGGTTTTTCAGCACTAACACAAGTGGGAAAAGTGGTTTTTCAACACTATCACAAGTGCAAAAAGTGTTTTTTCCACACTAATACAAGTGCAAAAGTGGTTTCCTGCACCAACACAAGTGCAAAAAGTGGTTTTTCAACACTAACACAAGTGCGAAAAGTGGTTTTTCAACACTAACACAAGTGCGAAAAGTGGTTTTTCAACACTATCACAAGTGCAAAAAGTGTTTTTTCCACACTAATACAAGTGCAAAAGTGGTTTCCTGCACCAACACAAGTGCGAAAAGTGGTTTTTCAACACTAACACAAGTGCGAAAAGTGTTTTTTCAACACTATCACAAGTGCAAAAAGTGTTTTTTCCACACTAATACAAGTGCAAAAGTGGTTTCCTGCACCAACACAAGTGCGAAAAGTGGTTTTTCAACACTAACGCAAGTGTGAAAAGTGGTTTTTCAACACTAACACACGTGCGAAAAGTGGTTTTTCCACACTAATACAAGTGCAAAAGTGGTTTCCTGCACCAACACAAGTGCGAAAAGTGGGTTTCAACACTAACACAAGTGCGAAAAGTGGTTTATCAACACTACCACAAGTGCGAAAAGTGGTTTTTCAACACTAACACAAGTGTGAAAAGTGGTTTTTCCACACTAATACAAGTGCAAAAGTGGTTTCCTGGACCAAAATAAGTGCGAAAAGTGGTTTATCAACACTAACACAAGTGCGAAAAGTGGTTTTTCAACACTATAACAACTGCAAAAAGTGTTTTTTCCACACTAATACAAGTGCAAAAGTGGTTTCCTGCACCAACACAAGTGCGAAAAGTGGTTTTTCAACACTAACACAAGTGCGAAAAGTGGTTTTTCAACAATAACACAAGTGCGAAAAGTGTTTTTTCCACACTAATACAAGTGCAAAAGTGGTTTCCTGCACAAACACATGTGCGAAAAGTGGTTTTTCAACACTAACACAAGTGCAAAAAGTGGTTTTTCAACACTAACACAAGTGCGAAAAGTATTTTTTTCCACACTAATACAAGTGCAAAAGTGGTTTCCTGCACCAACACAAGGGCGAAAAGTGGTTTTTCACCACTAACACAAGTGCGAAATGTGGTTTTTCAACACTAACACAAGTGCGAAAAGTGGTTTTTCAACACTAACACAAGTACGAAAAGTGGTTTTTCCACACTAATACAAGTGCAAAAGTGGTTTCCTGCACCAACACAAGTGCGAAAAGTGGTTTTTCAACACTAACACAAGTGCGAAAAGTGGTTTTTCAACACTATCACAAGTGCAAAAAGTGTTTTTTCCACACTAATACAAGTGCAAAAGTGGTTTCCTGCACCAACACAAGTGCGAAAAGTGGTTTTTCAACACTAACACAAGTGCGAAAAGTGGTTTTTCAACACTAACACAAGTGCGAAAAGTGGTTTTTCCACACTAATACAAGTGCAAAAGTGGTTTCCTGCACCAACCCAAGAGCGAAAAGTGGTTTTCAACACTAACACAAGTGCGAAAAGTGGTTTATCAACACTAACACAAGTGCGAAAAGTGTTTTTTCCACACTAATACAAGTGCAAAAGTGGTTTCCTGCACCAACACAAGTGCGAAAAGTGGTTTTTCAACACTAACACAAGTGCGAAAAGTGGTTTTTCAACACTAACACAAGTGCGAAAAGTGGTTTTTCCACACTAATACAAGTGCAAAAGTGGTTTCCTGCACCAACCCAAGAGCGAAAAGTGGTTTTCAACACTAACACAAGTGCGAAAAGTGGTTTATCAACACTAACACAAGTGCGAAAAGTGGTTTTTCAACACTAACACAAGTGTGAAAAGTGGTTTCCTGGACCAACATAAGTGCGAAAAGTGGTTTTTCAACACTAACACAAGTGCGAAAAGTGGTTTTTCCACACTAATACAAGTGCAAAAGTGGTTTCCTGCACCAACCCAAGAGCGAAAAGTGGTTTTCAACACTAACACAAGTGCGAAAAGTGGTTTATCAACACTAACACAAGTGCGAAAAGTGGTTTTTCCACACTAATACAAGTGCAAAAGTGGTTTCCTGGACCAACATAAGTGCGAAAAGTGGTTTTTCAACACTAACACAAGTGCGAAAAGTGGTTTTTCAACACTATAACAATTGCAAAAAGTGTTTTTTCCACACTAATACAAGTGCAAAAGTGGTTTCCTGCACCAACACAAGTGCGAAAAGTGGTTTTTCAACACTAACACAAGTGCGAAAAGTGGTTTTTCAACAATAACACAAGTGCGAAAAGTGTTTTTTCCATACTAATACAAGCGCAAAAGTGGTTTCCTGCACAAACACATGTGCAAAAAGTGGTTTTTCAACACTAACACAAGTGCGAAAAGTGGTTTTTCAACACTAACACAAGTGCGAAAAGTATTTTTTCCACACTAATACAAGTGCAAAAGTGGTTTCCTGCACCAACACAAGGGCGAAAAGTGGTTTTTCAACACTAACACAAGTGCGAAATGTGGTTTTTCAACACTAACACAAGTGCGAAAAGTGGTTTTTCAACACTAACACAAGTACGAAAAGTGGTTTTTCCACACTAATACAAGTGCAAAAATGGTTTCCTGGACCAAAATAAGTGGACAAGTTTCCTGGACAGGTGCGAAAAGTGGTTTTTCAACACTAACACAAGTGCAAAAAGTGGTTTTTCAACACTATCACAAGTGCAAAAAGTGTTTTTTCCACACTAATACAAGTGCAAAAGTGGTTTCCTGCACCAACACAAGTGCGAAAAGTGGTTTTTCAACACTAACACAAGTGCGAAAAGTGGTTTTTCAACACTAACACAAGTGCGAAAAGTGGTTTTTCAACACTAATACAAGTGCAAAAGTGGTTTCCTGCACCTACACAAGTGCGAAATGTGGTTTTTCAACACTAACACAAGTGCGAAAAGTGGTTTTTCAGCACTAACACAAGTGCGAAAAGTGTTTTTTCCACATTAATACAAGTGCAAAAGTGGTTTCCTGCACCTACACAAGTGCGAAATGTGATTTTTCAACACTAACACAAGTGCGAAAAGTGGTTTTTCAGCACTAACACAAGTGCAAAAAGTGTTTTTTCCACACTAATACAAGTGCAAAAGTGGTTTCCTGCACCTACACAAGTGCGAAATGTGGTTTTTCAACACTAACACAAGTGCGAAAAGTGGTTTTTCAGCACTAACACAAGTGCGAAAAGTGGTTTTTCCACACTAATACAAGTGCAAAAGTGGTTTCCTGCACCAACACAAGTGCGAAAAGTGGTTTTTCAACACTAACACAAGTGCGAAAAGTGGTTTTTCAACACTATCACAAGTGCAAAAAGTGTTTTTTCCACACTAATACAAGTGCAAAAGTGGTTTCCTGCACCAACACAAGTGCGAAAAGTGGTTTTTCAACACTAACACAAGTGCGAAAAGTGGTTTTTCAACACTAACACAAGTGCAAAAAGTGGTTTTTCAACACTATCACAAGTGCAAAAAGTGTTTTTTCCACACTAATACAAGTGCAAAAGTGGTTTCCTGCACCAACACAAGAGCGAAAAGTGGTTTTTCAAGACTAACACAAGTGCGAAAAGTGGTTTTTCAACACTAACACAAGTGCGAAAAGTAGTTTTTCCACACTAATACAAGTGCAAAAGTGATTTCCTGCACCAACGCAAGTGCGGAAAGTGGTTTTTCAACACTAACACAAGTGCGAAAAGTGGTTTTTCAACACTATCACAAGTGCAAAAAGTGCTTTTTCCACACTAATACAAGTGCAAAAGTGGTTTCCTGCACCAACACAAGTGCGAAAAGTGGTTTTTCAAAACTAACACAAGTGCGAAAAGTGGTTTTTCAACACTAACACAAGTGCGAAAAGTGGTTTTTCCACACTAATACAAGTGCAAAAGTGGTTTCCTGCACCAACACAAGTGCGAAAAGTGGTTTTTCAACACTAACACAAGTGCGAAAAGGGGTTTATCAACATTAACACAAGTGTGAAAAGTGGTTTTTCCACACTAATACAAGTGCAAAAGTGGTTTCCTGGACCAACATAAGTGCGAAAAGTGGTTTTTCAACACTAACACAAGTGCGAAAAGTGGTTTTTCAACACTAACACAAGTGCGAAAAGTATTTTTTCCACACTAATACAAGTGCAAAAGTGGTTTCCTGCACCAACACAAGTGCGAAAAGTGGTTTTTCAACACTAACACAATTGCGAAAAGTGTTTTTTCAACAATAACACAAGTGCGAAAAGTGTTTTTTCCACACTAATACAAGTGCAAAAGTGGTTTCCTGCACAAACACAAGTGCGAAAAGTGGTTTTTCAACACTAACACAAGTGCGAAAAGTGGTTTTTCAACACTAACACAAGTGCGAAAAGTATTTTTTCCACACTAATACAAGTGCAAAAGTGTTTTCCTGCACCAACACAAGGGCGAAAAGTGGTTTTTCAACACTAACACAAGTGCGAAATGTGGTTTTTCAACACTAACACAAGTGCGAAAAGTGGTTTTTCAACACTAACACAAGTGCGAAAAGTGGTTTTTCAACAATAACACAAGTGCGAAAAGTGTTTTTTCCATACTAATACAAGCGCAAAAGTGGTTTCCTGCACAAACACATGTGCAAAAAGTGGTTTTTCAACACTAACACAAGTGCGAAAAGTGGTTTTTCAACACTAACACAAGTGCGAAAAGTATTTTTTCCACACTAATACAAGTGCAAAAGTGGTTTCCTGCACCAACACAAGGGCGAAAAGTGGTTTTTCAACACTAACACAAGTGCGAAATGTGGTTTTTCAACACTAACACAAGTGCGAAAAGTGGTTTTTCAACACTAACACAAGTACGAAAAGTGGTTTTTCCACACTAAAACAAGTGCAAAAGTGGTTTCCTGCACCAACACAAGTGCGAAAAGTGGTTTTTCAACACTAACACAAGTGCAAAAAGTGGTTTTTCAACACTATCACAAGTGCAAAAAGTGTTTTTTCCACACTAATACAAGTGCAAAAGTGGTTTCCTGCACCAACACAAGTGCGAAAAGTGGTTTTTCAACACTAACACAAGTGCGAAAAGTGGTTTTTCAACACTAACACAAGTGCGAAAAGTGGTTTTTCAACACTAATACAAGTGCAAAAGTGGTTTCCTGCACCTACACAAGTGCGAAATGTGGTTTTTCAACACTAACACAAGTGCGAAAAGTGGTTTTTCAGCACTAACACAAGTGCGAAAAGTGTTTTTTCCACATTAATACAAGTGCAAAAGTGGTTTCCTGCACCTACACAAGTGCGAAATGTGGTTTTTCAACACTAACACAAGTGCGAAAAGTGGTTTTTCAGCACTAACACAAGTGCAAAAAGTGTTTTTTCCACACTAATACAAGTGCAAAAGTGGTTTCCTGCACCTACACAAGTGCGAAATGTGGTTTTTCAACACTAACACAAGTGCGAAAAGTGGTTTTTCAGCACTAACACAAGTGCGAAAAGTGGTTTTTCCACACTAATACAAGTGCAAAAGTGGTTTCCTGCACCAACACAAGTGCGAAAAGTGGTTTTTCAACACTAACACAAGTGCGAAAATTGGTTTTTCAACACTATCACAAGTGCAAAAAGTGTTTTTTCCACACTAATACAAGTGCAAAAGTGGTTTCCTGCACCAACACAAGTGCGAAAAGTGGTTTTTCAACACTAACACAAGTGCGAAAAGTGGTTTTTCAACACTAACACAAGTGCGAAAAGTGGTTTTTCAACACTATCACAAGTGCAAAAAGTGTTTTTTCCACACTAATACAAGTGCAAAAGTGGTTTCCTGCACCAACACAAGAGCGAAAAGTGGTTTTTCAAGACTAACACAAGTGCGAAAAGTGGTTTTTCAACACTAACACAAGTGCGAAAAGTAGTTTTTCCACACTAATACAAGTGCAAAAGTGATTTCCTGCACCAACACAAGTGCGAAAAGTGGTTTTTCAACACTAACACAAGTGCGAAAAGTGGTTTTTCAACACTATCACAAGTGCAAAAAGTGCTTTTTCCACACTAATACAAGTGCAAAAGTGGTTTCCTGCACCAACAGAAGTGCGAAAAGTGGTTTTTCAACACTAACACAAGTGCGAAAAGTGGTTTTTCAACACTAACACAAGTGCGAAAAGGGGTTTATCAACATTAACACAAGTGTGAAAAGTGGTTTTTCCACACTAATACAAGTGCAAAAGTGGTTTCCTGGACCAACATAAGTGCGAAAAGTGGTTTTTCAACACTAACACAAGTGCGAAAAGTGGTTTTTCAACACTAACACATGTGCGAAAAGTATTTTTTCCACACTAATACAAGTGCAAAAGTGGTTTCCTGCACCAACACAAGTGCGAAAAGTGGTTTTTCAACACTAACACAAGTGCGAAAAGTGTTTTTTCAACAATAACACAAGTGCGAAAAGTGTTTTTTCCACACTAATACAAGTGCAAAAGTGGTTTCCTGCACAAACACAAGTGCGAAAAGTGGTTTTTCAACACTAACACAAGTGCGAAAAGTGGTTTTTCAACACTAACACAAGTGCGAAAAGTGGTTTTTCCACACTAATACAAGTGCAAAAGTGGTTTCCTGCACCAACACAAGGGCGAAAAGTGGTTTTTCAACACTAACACAAGTGCGAAATGTGGTTTTTCAACACTAACACAAGTGCGAAAAGTGGTTTTTCAACATGAACACAAGTACGAAAAGTGGTTTTTCCACACTAATACAAGTGCAAAAGTGGTTTCCTGCGCCAACACAAGTGTGAAAAGTGGTTTTTCAACACTAACACAAGTGCGAAAAGTGGTTTTTCAACACTATCACAAGTGCAAAAAGTGTTTTTTCCACACTAATACAAGTGCAAAAGTGGTTTCCTGCACCAACAAAAGTGCGAAAAGTGGTTTTTCAATACTAACACAAGTGCGAAAAGTGGTTTTTCAACACTAACACAAGTGCGAAAAGTGTTTTTTCCAAACTAATACAAGTGCAAAAGTGGTTTCCTGCACCAACGCAAGTGCGAAAAGTGGTTTTTCAACACTAACACAAGTGCAAAAGTGGTTTCCTGCACCAACGCAAGTGCGAAAAGTGGTTTTTCAACACTAACACAAGTGCGAAAGGTGGTTTTTCAACACTAACACAAGTGCGAAAGGTGGTTTTTCAACACTAACACAAGTGCGAAAAGTGTTTTTTCCAAACTAATACAAGTGCAAAAGTGGTTTCCTGCACCTACACAAGTGCGAAATGTGGTTTTTCAACACTGACACAAGTGCGAAAAGTGGTTTTTCCACACTAATACAAGTGCAAAAGTGGTTTCCTGCACCAACACAAGTGCGAAAAGTGGTTTTTCAACACTAACTCAAGTGCGAAAAGTGGTTTTTCAACACTATCACAAGTGCAAAAAGTGTTTTTTCCACACTAATACAAGTGCAAAAGTGGTTTCCTGCACCAACACGTGCGAAAAGTGGTTTTTCAACACTAACACAAGTGCGAAAAGTGGTTTTTCAACACTAACACAAGTGCGAAAAGTGGTTTTTCAACACTATCACAAGTGCAAAAAGTGTTTTTTCCACACTAATACAAGTGCAAAAGTGGTTTCCTGCACCAACACAAGTGCGAAAAGTGGTTTTTCAACACTAACACAAGTGCGAAAAGTGGTTTTTCAACACTATCACAAGTGCAAAAAGTGTTTTTTCCACACTAATACAAGTGCAAAAGCGGTTTCCTGCACCAACACAAGTGCGAAAAGTGGTTTTTCAACACTAAGACAAGTGCGAAAAGTGGTTTTTCAACACTAACACAAGTGTGAAAAGTGGTTTTTCCACACTAATACAAGTGCAAAAGTGGTTTCCTGCTCCAACACAAGTGCGAAAAGTGGTTTATCAACACTAACACAAGTGCGAAAAGTGGTTTTTCAACACTAACACAAGTGTGAAAAGTGGTTTTTCCACACTAATACAAGTGCAAAAGTGGTTTCCTGGACCAACATAAGTGCGAAAAGTGGTTTTTCAACACTATAAAAAGTGCAAAAAGTGTTTTTTCCACACTAATACAAGTGCAAAAGTGGTTTCCTGCACCAACACAAGGGCGAAAAGTGGTTTTTAAACACTAACACAAGTGCGAAATGTGGTTTTTCAACACTAACACAAGTGCGAAAAGTGTTTTTTCCACACTAATACAAGTGCAAAAGTGGTTTCCTGCACAAACACAAGGGCGAAAAGTGGTTTTTCAACACTAACACAAGTGCGAAATGTGGTTTTTCAACACTAACACAAGTGCGAAAAGTGGTTTTTCAACACTAACACAAGTACGAAAAGGGGTTTATCAACACTAACACAAGTGCGAAAAGTGGTTTTTCCACACTAATACAAGTGCAAAAGTGGTTTCCTGCACCAACACAAGTGCGAAAAGTGGTTTATCAACACTAACACAAGTGCGAAAAGTGGTTTTTCAACACTAACACAAGTGTGAAAAGTGGTTTTTCCACACTAATACAAGTGCAAAAGTGGTTTCCTGGACCAACATAAGTGCGAAAAGTGGTTTTTCAACACTATAAAAAGTGCAAAAAGTGTTTTTTCCACACTAATACAAGTGCAAAAGTGGTTTCCTGCACCAACACAAGGGCGAAAAGTGGTTTTTCAACACTAACACAAGTGCGAAAAGTGGTTTTTCAACACTAACACAAGTGCGAAAAGTGGTTTTTCAACACTATCACAAGTGCAAAAAGTGTTTTTTCCACACTAATACAAGTGCAAAAGTGGTTTCCTGCACCAACACAAGAGCGAAAAGTGGTTTTTCAAGACTAACACAAGTGCGAAAAGTGGTTTTTCAACACTAACACAAGTGCGAAAAGTAGTTTTTCCACACTAATACAAGTGCAAAAGTGATTTCCTGCACCAACACAAGTGCGAAAAGTGGTTTTTCAACACTAACACAAGTGCGAAAAGTGGTTTTTCAACACTATCACAAGTGCAAAAAGTGCTTTTTCCACACTAATACAAGTGCAAAAGTGGTTTCCTGCACCAACACAAGTGCGAAAAGTGGTTTTTCAACACTAACACAAGTGCGAAAAGTGGTTTTTCAACACTAACACAAGTGCGAAAAGGGGTTTATCAACATTAACACAAGTGTGAAAAGTGGTTTTTCCACACTAATACAAGTGCAAAAGTGGTTTCCTGGACCAACATAAGTGCGAAAAGTGGTTTTTCAACACTAACACAAGTGCGAAAAGTGGTTTTTCAACACTAACACATGTGCGAAAAGTATTTTTTCCACACTAATACAAGTGCAAAAGTGGTTTCCTGCACCAACACAAGTGCGAAAAGTGGTTTTTCAACACTAACACAAGTGCGAAAAGTGTTTTTTCAACAATAACACAAGTGCGAAAAGTGTTTTTTCCACACTAATACAAGTGCAAAAGTGGTTTCCTGCACAAACACAAGTGCGAAAAGTGGTTTTTCAACACTAACACAAGTGCGAAAAGTGGTTTTTCAACACTAACACAAGTGCGAAAAGTGGTTTTTCCACACTAATACAAGTGCAAAAGTGGTTTCCTGCACCAACACAAGGGCGAAAAGTGGTTTTTCAACACTAACACAAGTGCGAAATGTGGTTTTTCAACACTAACACAAGTGCGAAAAGTGGTTTTTCAACACGAACACAAGTACGAAAAGTGGTTTTTCCACACTAATACAAGTGCAAAAGTGGTTTCCTGCGCCAACACAAGTGTGAAAAGTGGTTTTTCAACACTAACACAAGTGCGAAAAGTGGTTTTTCAACACTATCACAAGTGCAAAAAGTGTTTTTTCCACACTAATACAAGTGCAAAAGTGGTTTCCTGCACCAACAAAAGTGCGAAAAGTGGTTTTTCAATACTAACACAAGTGCGAAAAGTGGTTTTTCAACACTAACACAAGTGCGAAAAGTGTTTTTTCCAAACTAATACAAGTGCAAAAGTGGTTTCCTGCACCAACGCAAGTGCGAAAAGTGGTTTTTCAACACTAACACAAGTGCAAAAGTGGTTTCCTGCACCAACGCAAGTGCGAAAAGTGGTTTTTCAACACTAACACAAGTGCGAAAGGTGGTTTTTCAACACTAACACAAGTGCGAAAGGTGGTTTTTCAACACTAACACAAGTGCGAAAAGTGTTTTTTCCAAACTAATACAAGTGCAAAAGTGGTTTCCTGCACCTACACAAGTGCGAAATGTGGTTTTTCAACACTGACACAAGTGCGAAAAGTGGTTTTTCCACACTAATACAAGTGCAAAAGTGGTTTCCTGCACCAACACAAGTGCGAAAAGTGGTTTTTCAACACTAACTCAAGTGCGAAAAGTGGTTTTTCAACACTATCACAAGTGCAAAAAGTGTTTTTTCCACACTAATACAAGTGCAAAAGTGGTTTCCTGCACCAACACGTGCGAAAAGTGGTTTTTCAACACTAACACAAGTGCGAAAAGTGGTTTTTCAACACTAACACAAGTGCGAAAAGTGGTTTTTCAACACTATCACAAGTGCAAAAAGTGTTTTTTCCACACTAATACAAGTGCAAAAGTGGTTTCCTGCACCAACACAAGTGCGAAAAGTGGTTTTTCAACACTAACACAAGTGCGAAAAGTGGTTTTTCAACACTATCACAAGTGCAAAAAGTGTTTTTTCCACACTAATACAAGTGCAAAAGCGGTTTCCTGCACCAACACAAGTGCGAAAAGTGGTTTTTCAACACTAAGACAAGTGCGAAAAGTGGTTTTTCAACACTAACACAAGTGTGAAAAGTGGTTTTTCCACACTAATACAAGTGCAAAAGTGGTTTCCTGCTCCAACACAAGTGCGAAAAGTGGTTTATCAACACTAACACAAGTGCGAAAAGTGGTTTTTCAACACTAACACAAGTGTGAAAAGTGGTTTTTCCACACTAATACAAGTGCAAAAGTGGTTTCCTGGACCAACATAAGTGCGAAAAGTGGTTTTTCAACACTATAAAAAGTGCAAAAAGTGTTTTTTCCACACTAATACAAGTGCAAAAGTGGTTTCCTGCACCAACACAAGGGCGAAAAGTGGTTTTTAAACACTAACACAAGTGCGAAATGTGGTTTTTCAACACTAACACAAGTGCGAAAAGTGTTTTTTCCACACTAATACAAGTGCAAAAGTGGTTTCCTGCACAAACACAAGGGCGAAAAGTGGTTTTTCAACACTAACACAAGTGCGAAATGTGGTTTTTCAACACTAACACAAGTGCGAAAAGTGGTTTTTCAACACTAACACAAGTACGAAAAGGGGTTTATCAACACTAACACAAGTGCGAAAAGTGGTTTTTCCACACTAATACAAGTGCAAAAGTGGTTTCCTGCACCAACACAAGTGCGAAAAGTGGTTTATCAACACTAACACAAGTGCGAAAAGTGGTTTTTCAACACTAACACAAGTGTGAAAAGTGGTTTTTCCACACTAATACAAGTGCAAAAGTGGTTTCCTGGACCAACATAAGTGCGAAAAGTGGTTTTTCAACACTATAAAAAGTGCAAAAAGTGTTTTTTCCACACTAATACAAGTGCAAAAGTGGTTTCCTGCACCAACACAAGGGCGAAAAGTGGTTTTTCAACACTAACACAAGTGCGAAATGTGGTTTTTCAACACTAACACAAGTGCAAAAAGTGGTTTTTCAACACTAACACATGTACGAAAAGTGGTTTTTCAACACTATCACAAGTGCGAAAAGTGGTTTCCTGGACCAAAATAAGTGGACAAGTTTCCTGGACAGGTGCGAAAAGTGGTTTTTCAACACTAACACAAGTGCAAAAAGTGGTTTTTCAACACTATCACAAGTGCAAAAAGTGTTTTTTCCACACTAATACAAGTGCAAAAGTGGTTTCCTGCACCAACACAAGTGCGAAAAGTGGTTTTTCAACACTAACACAAGTGCGAAAAGTGGTTTTTCAACACTAACACAAGTGCGAAAAGTGGTTTTTCAACACTAATACAAGTGCAAAAGTGGTTTCCTGCACCAACACAAGTGCGAAATGTGGTTTTTCAACACTAACACAAGTGCGAAAAGTGGTTTTTCAGCACTAACACAAGTGCGAAAAGTGTTTTTTCCACATTAATACAAGTGCAAAAGTGGTTTCCTGCACCTACACAAGTGCGAAATGTGGTTTTTCAACACTAACACAAGTGCGAAAAGTGGTTTTTCCACACTAATACAAGTGCAAAAGTGGTTTCCTGCACCTACACAAGTGCGAAATGTGGTTTTTCAACACTAACACAAGTGCGAAAAGTGGTTTTTCAGCACTAACACAAGTGCGAAAAGTGGTTTTTCCACACTAATACAAGTGCAAAAGTGGTTTCCTGCACCAACACAAGTGCGAAAAGTGGTTTTTCAACACTAACACAAGTGCGAAAAGTGGTTTTTCAACACTATCACAAGTGCAAAAAGTGTTTTTTCCACACTAATACAAGTGCAAAAGTGGTTTCCTGCACCAACACAAGTGCGAAAAGTGGTTTTTCAACACTAACACAAGTGCGAAAAGTGGTTTTTCAACACTAACACAAGTGCAAAAAGTGGTTTTTCAACACTATCACAAGTGCAAAAAGTGTTTTTTCCACACTAATACAAGTGCAAAAGTGGTTTCCTGCACCAACACAAGTGCGAAAAGTGGTTTTTCAAGACTAACACAAGTGCGAAAAGTGGTTTTTCAACACTAACACAAGTGCGAAAAGTAGTTTTTCCACACTAATACAAGTGCAAAAGTGATTTCCTGCACCAACGCAAGTGCGAAAAGTGGTTTTTCAACACTAACACAAGTGCGAAAAGTGGTTTTTCAACACTATCACAAGTGCAAAAAGTGCTTTTTCCACACTAATACAAGTGCAAAAGTGGTTTCCTGCACCAACACAAGTGCGAAAAGTGGTTTTTCAACACTAACACAAGTGCGAAAAGTGGTTTTTCAACACTAACACAAGTGCGAAAAGTGGTTTTTCCACACTAATACAAGTGCAAAAGTGGTTTCCTGCACCAACACAAGTGCGAAAAGTGGTTTTTCAACACTAACACAAGTGCGAAAAGGGGTTTATCAACATTAACACAAGTGTGAAAAGTGGTTTTTCCACACTAATACAAGTGCAAAAGTGGTTTCCTGGACCAACATAAGTGCGAAAAGTGGTTTTTCAACACTAACACAAGTGCGAAAAGTGGTTTTTCAACACTAACACAAGTGCGAAAAGTATTTTTTCCACACTAATACAAGTGCAAAAGTGGTTTCCTGCACCAACACAAGTGCGAAAAGTGGTTTTTCAACACTAACACAATTGCGAAAAGTGTTTTTTCAACAATAACACAAGTGCGAAAAGTGTTTTTTCCACACTAATACAAGTGCAAAAGTGGTTTCCTGCACAAACACAAGTGCGAAAAGTGGTTTTTCAACACTAACACAAGTGCGAAAAGTGGTTTTTCAACACTAACACAAGTGCGAAAAGTATTTTTTCCACACTAATACAAGTGCAAAAGTGTTTTCCTGCACCAACACAAGGGCGAAAAGTGGTTTTTCAACACTAACACAAGTGCGAAATGTGGTTTTTCAACACTAACACAAGTGCGAAAAGTGGTTTTTCAACACTAACACAAGTGCGAAAAGTGGTTTTTCAACAATAACACAAGTGCGAAAAGTGTTTTTTCCATACTAATACAAGCGCAAAAGTGGTTTCCTGCACAAACACATGTGCAAAAAGTGGTTTTTCAACACTAACACAAGTGCGAAAAGTGGTTTTTCAACACTAACACAAGTGCGAAAAGTATTTTTTCCACACTAATACAAGTGCAAAAGTGGTTTCCTGCACCAACACAAGGGCGAAAAGTGGTTTTTCAACACTAACACAAGTGCGAAATGTGGTTTTTCAACACTAACACAAGTGCGAAAAGTGGTTTTTCAACACTAACACAAGTACGAAAAGTGGTTTTTCCACACTAAAACAAGTGCAAAAGTGGTTTCCTGCACCAACACAAGTGCGAAAAGTGGTTTTTCAACACTAACACAAGTGCAAAAAGTGGTTTTTCAACACTATCACAAGTGCAAAAAGTGTTTTTTCCACACTAATACAAGTGCAAAAGTGGTTTCCTGCACCAACACAAGTGCGAAAAGTGGTTTTTCAACACTAACACAAGTGCGAAAAGTGGTTTTTCAACACTAACACAAGTGCGAAAAGTGGTTTTTCAACACTAATACAAGTGCAAAAGTGGTTTCCTGCACCTAAACAAGTGCGAAATGTGGTTTTTCAACACTAACACAAGTGCGAAAAGTGGTTTTTCAGCACTAACACAAGTGCGAAAAGTGTTTTTTCCACATTAATACAAGTGCAAAAGTGGTTTCCTGCACCTACACAAGTGCGAAATGTGGTTTTTCAACACTAACACAAGTGCGAAAAGTGGTTTTTCAGCACTAACACAAGTGCAAAAAGTGTTTTTTCCACACTAATACAAGTGCAAAAGTGGTTTCCTGCACCTACACAAGTGCGAAATGTGGTTTTTCAACACTAACACAAGTGCGAAAAGTGGTTTTTCAGCACTAACACAAGTGCGAAAAGTGGTTTTTCCACACTAATACAAGTGCAAAAGTGGTTTCCTGCACCAACACAAGTGCGAAAAGCGGTTTTTCAACACTAACACAAGTGCGAAAAGTGGTTTTTCAACACTATCACATGTGCAAAAAGTGTTTTTTCCACACTAATACAAGTGCAAAAGTGGTTTCCTGCACCAACACAAGTGCGAAAAGTGGTTTTTCAACACTAACACAAGTGCGAAAAGTGGTTTTTCAACACTAACACAAGTGCGAAAAGTGGTTTTTCCACACTAATACAAGTGCAAAAGTGGTTTCCTGCACCAACACAAGCGCGAAAAGTGGTTTTTCAAGACTAACACAAGTGCGAAAAGTGGTTTTTCAACACTAACACAAGTGCGAAAAGTAGTTTTTCCACACTAATACAAGTGCAAAAGTGATTTCCTGCACCAACACAAGTGCGAAAAGTGGTTTTTCAACACTAACACAAGTGCGAAAAGTGGTTTTTCAACACTATCACAAGTGCAAAAAGTGCTTTTTCCACACTAATACAAGTGCAAAAGTGGTTTCCTGCACCAACACAAGTGCGAAAAGTGGTTTTTCAACACTAACACAAGTGCGAAAAGTGGTTTTTCAACACTAACACAAGTGCGAAAAGGGGTTTATCAACATTAACACAAGTGTGAAAAGTGGTTTTTCCACACTAATACAAGTGCAAAAGTGGTTTCCTGGACCAACATAAGTGCGAAAAGTGGTTTTTCAACACTAACACAAGTGCGAAAAGTGGTTTTTCAACACTAACACAAGTGCGAAAAGTATTTTTTCCACACTAATACAAGTGCAAAAGTGGTTTCCTGCACCAACACAAGTGCGAAAAGTGGTTTTTCAACACTAACACAAGTGCGAAAAGTGTTTTTTCAACAATAACACAAGTGCGAAAAGTGTTTTTTCCACACTAATACAAGTGCAAAAGTGGTTTCCTGCACAAACACAAGTGCGAAAAGTGGTTTTTCAACACTAACACAAGTGCGAAAAGTGGTTTTTCAACACTAACACAAGTGCGAAAAGTGGTTTTTCCACACTAATACAAGTGCAAAAGTGGTTTCCTGCACCAACACAAGGGCGAAAAGTGGTTTTTCAACACTAACACAAGTGCGAAATGTGGTTTTTCAACACTAACACAAGTGCGAAAAGTGGTTTTTCAACACGAACACAAGTACGAAAAGTGGTTTTTCCACACTAATACAAGTGCAAAAGTGGTTTCCTGCGCCAACACAAGTGTGAAAAGTGGTTTTTCAACACTAACACAAGTGCGAAAAGTGGTTTTTCAACACTAACACAAGTGCGAAAAGTATTTTTTCCACACTAATACAAGTGCAAAAGTGGTTTCCTGCACCAACACAAGTGCGAAAAGTGGTTTTTCAACACTAACACAATTGCGAAAAGTGTTTTTTCAACAATAACACAAGTGCGAAAAGTGTTTTTTCCACACTAATACAAGTGCAAAAGTGGTTTCCTGCACAAACACAAGTGCGAAAAGTGGTTTTTCAACACTAACACAAGTGCGAAAAGTGGTTTTTCAACACTAACACAAGTGCGAAAAGTATTTTTTCCACACTAATACAAGTGCAAAAGTGTTTTCCTGCACCAACACAAGGGCGAAAAGTGGTTTTTCAACACTAACACAAGTGCGAAATGTGGTTTTTCAACACTAACACAAGTGCGAAAAGTGGTTTTTCAACACTAACACAAGTGCGAAAAGTGGTTTTTCAACAATAACACAAGTGCGAAAAGTGTTTTTTCCATACTAATACAAGCGCAAAAGTGGTTTCCTGCACAAACACATGTGCAAAAAGTGGTTTTTCAACACTAACACAAGTGCGAAAAGTGGTTTTTCAACACTAACACAAGTGCGAAAAGTATTTTTTCCACACTAATACAAGTGCAAAAGTGGTTTCCTGCACCAACACAAGGGCGAAAAGTGGTTTTTCAACACTAACACAAGTGCGAAATGTGGTTTTTCAACACTAACACAAGTGCGAAAAGTGGTTTTTCAACACTAACACAAGTACGAAAAGTGGTTTTTCCACACTAAAACAAGTGCAAAAGTGGTTTCCTGCACCAACACAAGTGCGAAAAGTGGTTTTTCAACACTAACACAAGTGCAAAAAGTGGTTTTTCAACACTATCACAAGTGCAAAAAGTGTTTTTTCCACACTAATACAAGTGCAAAAGTGGTTTCCTGCACCAACACAAGTGCGAAAAGTGGTTTTTCAACACTAACACAAGTGCGAAAAGTGGTTTTTCAACACTAACACAAGTGCGAAAAGTGGTTTTTCAACACTAATACAAGTGCAAAAGTGGTTTCCTGCACCTAAACAAGTGCGAAATGTGGTTTTTCAACACTAACACAAGTGCGAAAAGTGGTTTTTCAGCACTAACACAAGTGCGAAAAGTGTTTTTTCCACATTAATACAAGTGCAAAAGTGGTTTCCTGCACCTACACAAGTGCGAAATGTGGTTTTTCAACACTAACACAAGTGCGAAAAGTGGTTTTTCAGCACTAACACAAGTGCAAAAAGTGTTTTTTCCACACTAATACAAGTGCAAAAGTGGTTTCCTGCACCTACACAAGTGCGAAATGTGGTTTTTCAACACTAACACAAGTGCGAAAAGTGGTTTTTCAGCACTAACACAAGTGCGAAAAGTGGTTTTTCCACACTAATACAAGTGCAAAAGTGGTTTCCTGCACCAACACAAGTGCGAAAAGCGGTTTTTCAACACTAACACAAGTGCGAAAAGTGGTTTTTCAACACTATCACATGTGCAAAAAGTGTTTTTTCCACACTAATACAAGTGCAAAAGTGGTTTCCTGCACCAACACAAGTGCGAAAAGTGGTTTTTCAACACTAACACAAGTGCGAAAAGTGGTTTTTCAACACTAACACAAGTGCGAAAAGTGGTTTTTCCACACTAATACAAGTGCAAAAGTGGTTTCCTGCACCAACACAAGAGCGAAAAGTGGTTTTTCAAGACTAACACAAGTGCGAAAAGTGGTTTTTCAACACTAACACAAGTGCGAAAAGTAGTTTTTCCACACTAATACAAGTGCAAAAGTGATTTCCTGCACCAACACAAGTGCGAAAAGTGGTTTTTCAACACTAACACAAGTGCGAAAAGTGGTTTTTCAACACTATCACAAGTGCAAAAAGTGCTTTTTCCACACTAATACAAGTGCAAAAGTGGTTTCCTGCACCAACACAAGTGCGAAAAGTGGTTTTTCAACACTAACACAAGTGTGAAAAGTGGTTTTTCAACACTAACACAAGTGCGAAAAGGGGTTTATCAACATTAACACAAGTGTGAAAAGTGGTTTTTCCACACTAATACAAGTGCAAAAGTGGTTTCCTGGACCAACATAAGTGCGAAAAGTGGTTTTTCAACACTAACACAAGTGCGAAAAGTGGTTTTTCAACACTAACACAAGTGCGAAAAGTATTTTTTCCACACTAATACAAGTGCAAAAGTGGTTTCCTGCACCAACACAAGTGCGAAAAGTGGTTTTTCAACACTAACACAAGTGCGAAAAGTGTTTTTTCAACAATAACACAAGTGCGAAAAGTGTTTTTTCCACACTAATACAAGTGCAAAAGTGGTTTCCTGCACAAACACAAGTGCGAAAAGTGGTTTTTCAACACTAACACAAGTGCGAAAAGTGGTTTTTCAACACTAACACAAGTGCGAAAAGTGGTTTTTCCACACTAATACAAGTGCAAAAGTGGTTTCCTGCACCAACACAAGGGCGAAAAGTGGTTTTTCAACACTAACACAAGTGCGAAATGTGGTTTTTCAACACTAACACAAGTGCGAAAAGTGGTTTTTCAACACGAACACAAGTACGAAAAGTGGTTTTTCCACACTAATACAAGTGCAAAAGTGGTTTCCTGCGCCAACACAAGTGTGAAAAGTGGTTTTTCAACACTAACACAAGTGCGAAAAGTGGTTTTTCAACACTATCACAAGTGCAAAAAGTGTTTTTTCCACACTAATACAAGTGCAAAAGTGGTTTCCTGCACCAACAAAAGTGCGAAAAGTGGTTTTTCAATACTAACACAAGTGCGAAAAGTGGTTTTTCAACACTAACACAAGTGCGAAAAGTGTTTTTTCCAAACTAATACAAGTGCAAAAGTGGTTTCCTGCACCAACGCAAGTGCGAAAAGTGGTTTTTCAACACTAACACAAGTGCGAAAGGTGGTTTTTCAACACTAACACAAGTGCGAAAAGTGTTTTTTCCACACTAATACAAGTGCAAAAGTGGTTTCCTGCACCTACACAAGTGCGAAATGTGGTTTTTCAACACTGACACAAGTGCGAAAAGTGGTTTTTCCACACTAATACAAGTGCAAAAGTGGTTTCCTGCACCAACACAAGTGCGAAAAGTGGTTTTTCAACACTAACTCAAGTGCGAAAAGTGGTTTTTCAACACTATCACAAGTGCAAAAAGTGTTTTTTCCACATTAATACAAGTGCAAAAGTGGTTTCCTGCACCAACACGTGCGAAAAGTGGTTTTTCAACACTAACACAAGTGCGAAAAGTGGTTTTTCAACACTAACACAAGTGCGAAAAGTGGTTTTTCAACACTATCACAAGTGCAAAAAGTGTTTTTTCCACACTAATACAAGTGCAAAAGTGGTTTCCTGCACCAACACAAGTGCGAAAAGTGGTTTTTTCAACACTAACACAAGTGCGAAAAGTGGTTTTTCAACACTATCACAAGTGCAAAAAGTGTTTTTTCCACACTAATACAAGTGCAAAAGTGGTTTCCTGCACCAACACAAGTGCGAAAAGTGGTTTTTCCACACTAATACAAGTGCAAAAGTGGTTTCCTGCACCAACACAAGTGCGACAAGTGGTTTTTCAACACTAACACAAGTGCGAAAAGGGGTTTATCAACATTAACACAAGTGTGAAAAGTGGTTTTTCCACACTAATACAAGTGCAAAAGTGGTTTCCTGGACCAACATTAGTGCGAAAAGTGGTTTTTCAACACTAACACAAGTGCGAAAAGTGGTTTTTCAACACTAACACAAGTGCGAAAAGTATTTTTTCCACACTAATACAAGTGCAAAAGTGGTTTCCTGCACCAACACAAGTGCGAAAAGTGGTTTTTCAACACTAACACAAGTGCGAAAAGTGTTTTTTCAACAATAACACAAGTGCGAAAAGTGTTTTTTCCACACTAATACAAGTGCAAAAGTGGTTTCCTGCACAAACACAAGTGCGAAAAGTGGTTTTTCAACACTAACACAAGTGCGAAAAGTGGTTTTTCAACACTAACACAAGTGCAAAAAGTATTTTTTCCACACTAATACAAGTGCAAAAGTGTTTTCCTGCACCAACACAAGTGCGAAAAGTGGTTTTTCAACACTAACACAAGTGCGAAAAGTGGTTTTTCAACACTAACACAAGTGTGAAAAGTAGTTTTTCCACACTAATACAAGTGCAAAAGTGATTTCCTGCACCAACACAAGTGCGAAAAGTGGTTTTTCAACACTAACACAAGTGCGAAAAGTGGTTTTTCAACACTATCACAAGTGCAAAAAGTGCTTTTTCCACACTAATACAAGTGCAAAAGTGGTTTCCTGCACCAACAAAAGTGCGAAAAGTGGTTTTTCAATACTAACACAAGTGCGAAAAGTGGTTTTTCAACACTAACACAAGTGCGAAAAGTGTTTTTTCCAAACTAATACAAGTGCAAAAGTGGTTTCCTGCACCAACGCAAGTGCGAAAAGTGGTTTTTCAACACTAACACAAGTGCGAAAGGTGGTTTTTCAACACTAACACAAGTGCGAAAAGTGTTTTTTCCACACTAATACAAGTGCAAAAGTGGTTTCCTGCACCTACACAAGTGCGAAATGTGGTTTTTCAACACTGACACAAGTGCGAAAAGTGGTTTTTCCACACTAATACAAGTGCAAAAGTGGTTTCCTGCACCAACACAAGTGCGAAAAGTGGTTTTTCAACACTAACTCAAGTGCGAAAAGTGGTTTTTCAACACTATCACAAGTGCAAAAAGTGTTTTTTCCACATTAATACAAGTGCAAAAGTGGTTTCCTGCACCAACACGTGCGAAAAGTGGTTTTTCAACACTAACACAAGTGCGAAAAGTGGTTTTTCAACACTAACACAAGTGCGAAAAGTGGTTTTTCAACACTATCACAAGTGCAAAAAGTGTTTTTTCCACACTAATACAAGTGCAAAAGTGGTTTCCTGCACCAACACAAGTGCGAAAAGTGGTTTTTCAACACTAACACAAGTGCGAAAAGTGGTTTTTCAACACTATCACAAGTGCAAAAAGTGTTTTTTCCACACTAATACAAGTGCAAAAGTGGTTTCCTGCACCAACACAAGTGCGAAAAGTGGTTTTTCCACACTAATACAAGTGCAAAAGTGGTTTCCTGCACCAACACAAGTGCGACAAGTGGTTTTTCAACACTAACACAAGTGCGAAAAGGGGTTTATCAACATTAACACAAGTGTGAAAAGTGGTTTTTCCACACTAATACAAGTGCAAAAGTGGTTTCCTGGACCAACATTAGTGCGAAAAGTGGTTTTTCAACACTAACACAAGTGCGAAAAGTGGTTTTTCAACACTAACACAAGTGCGAAAAGTATTTTTTCCACACTAATACAAGTGCAAAAGTGGTTTCCTGCACCAACACAAGTGCGAAAAGTGGTTTTTCAACACTAACACAAGTGCGAAAAGTGTTTTTTCAACAATAACACAAGTGCGAAAAGTGTTTTTTCCACACTAATACAAGTGCAAAAGTGGTTTCCTGCACAAACACAAGTGCGAAAAGTGGTTTTTCAACACTAACACAAGTGCGAAAAGTGGTTTTTCAACACTAACACAAGTGCAAAAAGTATTTTTTCCACACTAATACAAGTGCAAAAGTGTTTTCCTGCACCAACACAAGTGCGAAAAGTGGTTTTTCAACACTAACACAAGTGCGAAAAGTGGTTTTTCAACACTAACACAAGTGTGAAAAGTAGTTTTTCCACACTAATACAAGTGCAAAAGTGATTTCCTGCACCAACACAAGTGCGAAAAGTGGTTTTTCAACACTAACACAAGTGCGAAAAGTGGTTTTTCAACACTATCACAAGTGCAAAAAGTGCTTTTTCCACACTAATACAAGTGCAAAAGTGGTTTCCTGCACCAACACAAGTGCGAAAAGTGGTTTTTCAACACTAACACAAGTGCGAAAAGTGGTTTTTCAACACTAACACAAGTGCGAAAAGTGGTTTTTCCACACTAATACAAGTGCAAAAGTGGTTTCATGCACCAACACAAGTGCGAAAAGTGGTTTTTCAACACTAACACAAGTGCGAAAAGGGGTTTATCAACATTAACACAAGTGTGAAAAGTGGTTTTTCCACACTAATACAAGTGCAAAAGTGGTTTCCTGGACCAACATAAGTGCGAAAAGTGGTTTTTCAACACTAACACAAGTGCGAAAAGTGGTTTTTCAACACTAACACAAGTGCGAAAAGTATTTTTTCCACACTAATACAAGTGCAAAAGTGGTTTCCTGCACCAACACAAGTGCGAAAAGTGGTTTTTTAACACTAACACAAGTGCGAAAAGTGTTTTTTCAACAATAACACAAGTGCGAAAAGTGTTTTTTCCACACTAATACAAGTGCAAAAGTGGTTTCCTGCACAAACACAAGTGCGAAAAGTGGTTTTTCAACACTAACACAAGTGTGAAAAGTGGTTTTTCAACACTAACACAAGTGCGAAAAGTATTTTTTCCACACTAATACAAGTGCAAAAGTGTTTTCCTGCACCAACACAAGGGCGAAAAGTGGTTTTTCAACACTAACACAAGTGCGAAATGTGGTTTTTCAACACTAACACAAGTGCGAAAAGTGGTTTTTCAACACTAACACAAGTGCGAAAAGTGGTTTTTCAACAATAACACAAGTGCGAAAAGTGTTTTTTCCATACTAATACAAGCGCAAAAGTGGTTTCCTGCACAAACACATGTGCAAAAAGTGGTTTTTCAACACTAACACAAGTGCGAAAAGTGGTTTTTCAACACTAACACAAGTGCGAAAAGTATTTTTTCCACACTAATACAAGTGCAAAAGTAGTTTCCTGCACCAACACAAGGGCGAAAAGTGGTTTTTCAACACTAACACAAGTGCGAAATGTGGTTTTTCAACACTAACACAAGTGCGAAAAGTGATTTTTCAACACTAACACAAGTGCGAAAAGTGGTTTTTCCACACTAATACAAGTGCAAAAGTGGTTTCCTGGACCAAAATAAGTGGACAAGTTTCCTGGACAGGTGCGAAAAGTGGTTTTTCAACACTAACACAAGTGCAAAAAGTGGTTTTTCAACACTATCACAAGTGCAAAAAGTGTTTTTTCCACACTAATACAAGTGCAAAAGTGGTTTCCTGCACCAACACAAGTGCGAAAAGTGGTTTTTCAACACTAACACAAGTGCGAAAAGTGGTTTTTCAACACTAACACAAGTGCGAAAAGTGGTTTTTCAACACTAATACAAGTGCAAAAGTGGTTTCCTGCACCTACACAAGTGCGAAATGTGGTTTTTCAACACTAACACAAGTGCGAAAAGTGGTTTTTCAGCACTAACGCAAGTGCGAAAAGTGTTTTTCCACATTAATACAAGTGCAAAAGTGGTTTCCTGCACCTACACAAGTGCGAAATGTGGTTTTTCAACACTAACACAAGTGCGAAAAGTGGTTTTTCAGCACTAACACAAGTGCAAAAAGTGTTTTTTCCACACTAATACAAGTGCAAAAGTGGTTTCCTGCACCTACACAAGTGCGAAATGTGGTTTTTCAACACTAACACAAGTGCGAAAAGTGGTTTTTCAGCACTAACACAAGTGCGAAAAGTGGTTTTTCCACACTAATACAAGTGCAAAAGTGGTTTCCTGCACCAACACAAGTGCGAAAAGTGGTTTTTCAACACTAACACAAGTGCGAAAAGTGGTTTTTCAACACTATCAAAAGTGCAAAAAGTGTTTTTTCCACACTAATACAAGTGCAAAAGTGGTTTCCTGCACCAACACAAGTGCGAAAAGTGGTTTTTCAACACTAACACAAGTGCAAAAAGTGGTTTTTCAACACTAACACAAGTGCGAAAAGTGGTTTTTCAACACTATCACAAGTGCGAAAAGTGGTTTTTCAACACTAACCCAAGTACGAAAAGTGGTTTTTCCACACTAATACAAGTGCAAAAGTGGTTTCCTGCGCCAACACAAGTGTGAAAAGTGGTTTTTCAACACTAACACAAGTGCGAAAAGTGGTTTTTCAACACTATCACAAGTGCAAAAAGTGTTTTTTCCACACTAATACAAGTGCAAAAGTGGTTTCCTGCACCAACAAAAGTGCGAAAAGTGGTTTTTCAATACTAACACAAGTGCGAAAAGTGGTTTTTCAACACTAACACAAGTGCGAAAAGTGTTTTTTCCAAACTAATACAAGTGCAAAAGTGGTTTCCTGCACCAACGCAAGTGCGAAAAGTGGTTTTTCAACACTAACACAAGTGCGAAAGGTGGTTTTTCAACACTAACACAAGTGCGAAAAGTGTTTTTTCCACACTAATACAAGTGCAAAAGTGGTTTCCTGCACCTACACAAGTGCGAAATGTGGTTTTTCAACACTGACACAAGTGCGAAAAGTGGTTTTTCCACACTAATACAAGTGCAAAAGTGGTTTCCTGCACCAACACAAGTGCGAAAAGTGGTTTTTCAACACTAACTCAAGTGCGAAAAGTGGTTTTTCAACACTATCACAAGTGCAAAAAGTGTTTTTTCCACACTAATACAAGTGCAAAAGTGGTTTCCTGCACCAACACGTGCGAAAAGTGGTTTTTCAACACTAACACAAGTGCGAAAAGTGGTTTTTCAACACTAACACAAGTGCGAAAAGTGGTTTTTCAACACTATCACAAGTGCAAAAAGTGTTTTTTCCACACTAATACAAGTGCAAAAGTGGTTTCCTGCACCAACACAAGTGCGAAAAGTGGTTTTTCAACACTAACACAAGTGCGAAAAGTGGTTTTTCAACACTATCACAAGTGCAAAAAGTGTTTTTTCCACACTAATACAAGTGCAAAAGTGGTTTCCTGCACCAACACAAGTGCGAAAAGTGGTTTTTCAACACTAAGACAAGTGCGAAAAGTGGTTTATCAACACTAACACAAGTGTGAAAATTGGTTTTTCCACACTAATACAAGTGCAAAAGTGGTTTCCTGCACCAACACAAGTGCGAAAAGTGGTTTATCAACACTAACACAAGTGCGAAAAGTGGTTTTTCAACACTAACACAAGTGTGAAAAGTGGTTTTACCACACTAATACAAGTGCAAAAGTGGTTTCCTGCACCAACACAAGTGCGAAAAGTGGTTTTTCAACACTAACACAAGTGCGAAAAGTGGTTTTTCAACACTATCACAAGTGCAAAAAGTGGTTTTTCAACACTATAACAAGTGCAAAAAGTGTTTTTTCCACACTAATACAAGTGCAAAAGTGGTTTCCTGCACCAACACAAGTGCGAAAAGTGGTTTTTCAACACTAACACAAGTGCGAAAAGTGGTTTTTCAACAATAACACAAGTGCGAAAAGTGTTTTTTCCACACTAATACAAGTGCAGAAGTGGTTTCCTGCACAAACACAAGTGCAAAAAGTGGTTTTTCAACACTAACACAAGTGCGAAAAGTGGTTTTTCAACACTAACACAAGTGCGAAAAGTATTTTTTCCACACTAATACAAGTGCAAAAGTGGTTTCCTGCACCAACACAAGGGCGAAAAGTGGTTTTTCAACACTAACACAAGTGCGAAAAGTGGTTTTTCAACACTAACACAAGTGCGAAAAGTGTTTTTTCCAAACTAATACAAGTGCAAAAGTGGTTTCCTGCAACAACACAAGTGCGAAAAGTGGTTTTTCAACACTAACACACGTGCGAAAAGTGGTTTTTCAACACTAACACAAGTGCGAAAAGTGTTTTTTCCACACTAATACAAGTGCAAAAGTGGTTTTTCCACACTAATACAAGTGCAAAAGTGGTTTCCTGCACCAACACAAGTGCAAAAAGTGGTTTTTCAACACTAACACAAGTGCGAAAAGTGGTTTTTCAACACTAACACAAGTGCGAAAAGTGGTTTTTCAACACTAACCCAAGTACGAAAAGTGATTTTTCCACACTAATACAAGTGCAAAAGTGGTTTCCTGCGCCAACACAAGTGTGAAAAGTGGTTTTTCAACACTAACACAAGTGCGAAAAGTGGTTTTTCAACACTATCACAAGTGCAAAAAGTGTTTTTTCCACACTAATACAAGTGCAAAAGTGGTTTCCTGCACCAACAAAAGTGCGAAAAGTGGTTTTTCAATACTAACACAAGTGCGAAAAGTGGTTTTTCAACACTAACACAAGTGCGAAAAGTGTTTTTTCCAAACTAATACAAGTGCAAAAGTGGTTTTCTGCACCAACGCAAGTGCGAAAAGTGGTTTTTCAACACTAACACAAGTGCGAAAGGTGGTTTTTCAACACTAACACAAGTGCGAAAAGTGTTTTTTCCACACTAATACAAGTGCAAAAGTGGTTTCCTGCACCTACACAAGTGCGAAATGTGGTTTTTCAACACTGACACAAGTGCGAAAAGTGGTTTTTCCACACTAATACAAGTGCAAAAGTGGTTTCCTGCACCAACACAAGTGCGAAAAGTGGTTTTTCAACACTAACTCAAGTGCGAAAAGTGGTTTTTCAACACTATCACAAGTGCAAAAAGTGTTTTTTCCACACTAATACAAGTGCAAAAGTGGTTTCCTGCACCAACACGTGCGAAAAGTGGTTTTTCAACACTAACACAAGTGCGAAAAGTGGTTTTTCAACACTAACACAAGTGCGAAAAGTGGTTTTTCAACACTATCACAAGTGCAAAAAGTGTTTTTTCCACACTAATACAAGTGCAAAAGTGGTTTCCTGCACCAACACAAGTGCGAAAAGTGGTTTTTCAACACTAACACAAGTGCGAAAAGTGGTTTTTCAACACTATCACAAGTGCAAAAAGTGTTTTTTCCACACTAATACAAGTGCAAAAGTGGTTTCCTGCACCAACACAAGTGCGAAAAGTGGTTTTTCAACACTAAGACAAGTGCGAAAAGTGGTTTTTCAACACTAACACAAGTGTGAAAATTGGTTTTTCCACACTAATACAAGTGCAAAAGTGGTTTCCTGCACCAACACAAGTGCGAAAAGTGGTTTATCAACACTAACACAAGTGCGAAAAGTGGTTTTTCAACACTAACACAAGTGTGAAAAGTGGTTTTACCACACTAATACAAGTGCAAAAGTGGTTTCCTGCACCAACACAAGTGCGAAAAGTGGTTTTTCAACACTAACACAAGTGCGAAAAGTGGTTTTTCAACACTATCACAAGTGCAAAAAGTGGTTTTTCAACACTATAACAAGTGCAAAAAGTGTTTTTTCCACACTAATACAAGTGCAAAAGTGGTTTCCTGCACCAACACAAGTGCGAAAAGTGGTTTTTCAACACTAACACAAGTGCGAAAAGTGGTTTTTCAACAATAACACAAGTGCGAAAAGTGTTTTTTCCACACTAATACAAGTGCAGAAGTGGTTTCCTGCACAAACACAAGTGCAAAAAGTGGTTTTTCAACACTAACACAAGTGCGAAAAGTGGTTTTTCAACACTAACACAAGTGCGAAAAGTATTTTTTCCACACTAATACAAGTGCAAAAGTGGTTTCCTGCACCAACACAAGGGCGAAAAGTGGTTTTTCAACACTAACACAAGTGCGAAAAGTGGTTTTTCAACACTAACACAAGTGCGAAAAGTGTTTTTTCCAAACTAATACAAGTGCAAAAGTGGTTTCCTGCAACAACACAAGTGCGAAAAGTGGTTTTTCAACACTAACACACGTGCGAAAAGTGGTTTTTCAACACTAACACAAGTGCGAAAAGTGTTTTTTCCACACTAATACAAGTGCAAAAGTGGTTTCCTGCACCTACACAAGTGCGAAATGTGGTTTTTCATCACTAACACAAGTGCGAAAAGTGGTTTTTCAACACTAACACAAGTGCGAAAAGTGGTTTTTCCACACTAATACAAGTGCAAAAGTGGTTTCCTGCACCAACACAAGTGCGAAAAATGGTTTTTCAGCACTAACACAAGTGGGAAAAGTGGTTTTTCAACACTATCACAAGTGCAAAAAGTGTTTTTTCCACACTAATACAAGTGCAAAAGTGGTTTCCTGCACCAACACAAGTGCAAAAAGTGGTTTTTCAACACTAACACAAGTGCGAAAAGTGGTTTTTCAACACTACCACAAGTGCGAAAAGTGGTTTTTCAACACTATCACAAGTGCAAAAAGTGTTTTTTCCACACTAATACAAGTGCAAAAGTGGTTTCCTGCACCAACACAAGTGCGAAAAGTGGTTTTTCAACACTAACACAAGTGCGAAAAGTGTTTTTTCAACACTATCACAAGTGCAAAAAGTGTTTTTTCCACACTAATACAAGTGCAAAAGTGGTTTCCTGCACCAACACAAGTGCGAAAAGTGGTTTTTCAACACTAACGCAAGTGTGAAAAGTGGTTTTTCAACACTAACACACGTGCGAAAAGTGGTTTTTCCACACTAATACAAGTGCAAAAGTGGTTTCCTGCACCAACACAAGTGCGAAAAGTGGGTTTCAACACTAACACAAGTGCAAAAAGTGGTTTATCAACACTACCACAAGTGCGAAAAGTGGTTTTTCAACACTAACACAAGTGTGAAAAGTGGTTTTTCCACACTAATACAAGTGCAAAAGTGGTTTCCTGGACCAAAATAAGTGCGAAAAGTGGTTTATCAACACTAACACAAGTGCGAAAAGTGGTTTTTCAACACTATAACAACTGCAAAAAGTGTTTTTTCCACACTAATACAAGTGCAAAAGTGGTTTCCTGCACCAACACAAGTGCGAAAAGTGGTTTTTCAACACTAACACAAGTGCGAAAAGTGGTTTTTCAACAATAACACAAGTGCGAAAAGTGTTTTTTCCACACTAATACAAGTGCAAAAGTGGTTTCCTGCACAAACACATGTGCGAAAAGTGGTTTTTCAACACTAACACAAGTGCAAAAAGTGGTTTTTCAACACTAACACAAGTGCGAAAAGTATTTTTTTCCACACTAATACAAGTGCAAAAGTGGTTTCCTGCACCAACACAAGGGCGAAAAGTGGTTTTTCACCACTAACACAAGTGCGAAATGTGGTTTTTCAACACTAACACAAGTGCGAAAAGTGGTTTTTCAACACTAACACAAGTACGAAAAGTGGTTTTTCCACACTAATACAAGTGCAAAAGTGGTTTCCTGCACCAACACAAGTGCGAAAAGTGGTTTTTCAACACTAACACAAGTGCGAAAAGTGGTTTTTCAACACTATCACAAGTGCAAAAAGTGTTTTTTCCACACTAATACAAGTGCAAAAGTGGTTTCCTGCACCAACACAAGTGCGAAAAGTGGTTTTTCAACACTAACACAAGTGCGAAAAGTGGTTTTTCAACACTAACACAAGTGCGAAAAGTGGTTTTTCCACACTAATACAAGTGCAAAAGTGGTTTCCTGCACCAACCCAAGAGCGAAAAGTGGTTTTCAACACTAACACAAGTGCGAAAAGTGGTTTATCAACACTAACACAAGTGCGAAAAGTGGTTTTTCAACACTAACACAAGTGTGAAAAGTGGTTTTTCCACACTAATACAAGTGCAAAAGTGGTTTCCTGGACCAACATAAGTGCGAAAAGTGGTTTTTCAACACTAACACAAGTGCGAAAAGTGGTTTTTCAACACTATAACAATTGCAAAAAGTGTTTTTTCCACACTAATACAAGTGCAAAAGTGGTTTCCTGCACCAACACAAGTGCGAAAAGTGGTTTTTCAACACTAACACAAGTGCGAAAAGTGGTTTTTCAACAATAACACAAGTGCGAAAAGTGTTTTTTCCATACTAATACAAGCGCAAAAGTGGTTTCCTGCACAAACACATGTGCAAAAAGTGGTTTTTCAACACTAACACAAGTGCGAAAAGTGGTTTTTCAACACTAACACAAGTGCGAAAAGTATTTTTTCCACACTAATACAAGTGCAAAAGTGGTTTCCTGCACCAACACAAGGGCGAAAAGTGGTTTTTCAACACTAACACAAGTGCGAAATGTGGTTTTTCAACACTAACACAAGTGCGAAAAGTGGTTTTTCAACACTAACACAAGTACGAAAAGTGGTTTTTCCACACTAATACAAGTGCAAAAATGGTTTCCTGGACCAAAATAAGTGGACAAGTTTCCTGGACAGGTGCGAAAAGTGGTTTTTCAACACTAACACAAGTGCAAAAAGTGGTTTTTCAACACTATCACAAGTGCAAAAAGTGTTTTTTCCACACTAATACAAGTGCAAAAGTGGTTTCCTGCACCAACACAAGTGCGAAAAGTGGTTTTTCAACACTAACACAAGTGCGAAAAGTGGTTTTTCAACACTAACACAAGTGCGAAAAGTGGTTTTTCAACACTAATACAAGTGCAAAAGTGGTTTCCTGCACCTACACAAGTGCGAAATGTGGTTTTTCAACACTAACACAAGTGCGAAAAGTGGTTTTTCAGCACTAACACAAGTGCGAAAAGTGTTTTTTCCACATTAATAGAAGTGCAAAAGTGGTTTCCTGCACCTACACAAGTGCGAAATGTGATTTTTCAACACTAACACAAGTGCGAAAAGTGGTTTTTCAGCACTAACACAAGTGCAAAAAGTGTTTTTTCCACACTAATACAAGTGCAAAAGTGGTTTCCTGCACCTACACAAGTGCGAAATGTGGTTTTTCAACACTAACACAAGTGCGAAAAGTGGTTTTTCAGCACTAACACAAGTGCGAAAAGTGGTTTTTCCACACTAATACAAGTGCAAAAGTGGTTTCCTGCACCAACACAAGTGCGAAAAGTGGTTTTTCAACACTAACACAAGTGCGAAAAGTGGTTTTTCAACACTATCACAAGTGCAAAAAGTGTTTTTTCCACACTAATACAAGTGCAAAAGTGGTTTCCTGCACCAACACAAGTGCGAAAAGTGGTTTTTCAACACTAACACAAGTGCGAAAAGTGGTTTTTCAACACTAACACAAGTGCAAAAAGTGGTTTTTCAACACTATCACAAGTGCAAAAAGTGTTTTTTCCACACTAATACAAGTGCAAAAGTGGTTTCCTGCACCAACACAAGAGCGAAAAGTGGTTTTTCAAGACTAACACAAGTGCGAAAAGTGGTTTTTCAACACTAACACAAGTGCGAAAAGTAGTTTTTCCACACTAATACAAGTGCAAAAGTGATTTCCTGCACCAACGCAAGTGCGGAAAGTGGTTTTTCAACACTAACACAAGTGCGAAAAGTGGTTTTTCAACACTATCACAAGTGCAAAAAGTGCTTTTTCCACACTAATACAAGTGCAAAAGTGGTTTCCTGCACCAACACAAGTGCGAAAAGTGGTTTTTCAACACTAACACAAGTGCGAAAAGTGGTTTTTCAACACTAACACAAGTGCGAAAAGTGGTTTTTCCACACTAATACAAGTGCAAAAGTGGTTTCCTGCACCAACACAAGTGCGAAAAGTGGTTTTTCAACACTAACACAAGTGCGAAAAGGGGTTTATCAACATTAACACAAGTGTGAAAAGTGGTTTTTCCACACTAATACAAGTGCAAAAGTGGTTTCCTGGACCAACATAAGTGCGAAAAGTGGTTTTTCAACACTAACACAAGTGCGAAAAGTGGTTTTTCAACACTAACACAAGTGCGAAAAGTATTTTTTCCACACTAATACAAGTGCAAAAGTGGTTTCCTGCACCAACACAAGTGCGAAAAGTGGTTTTTCAACACTAACACAATTGCGAAAAGTGTTTTTTCAACAATAACACAAGTGCGAAAAGTGTTTTTTCCACACTAATACAAGTGCAAAAGTGGTTTCCTGCACAAACACAAGTGCGAAAAGTGGTTTTTCAACACTAACACAAGTGCGAAAAGTGGTTTTTCAACACTAACACAAGTGCGAAAAGTATTTTTTCCACACTAATACAAGTGCAAAAGTGTTTTCCTGCACCAACACAAGGGCGAAAAGTGGTTTTTCAACACTAACACAAGTGCGAAATGTGGTTTTTCAACACTAACACAAGTGCGAAAAGTGGTTTTTCAACACTAACACAAGTGCGAAAAGTGGTTTTTCAACAATAACACAAGTGCGAAAAGTGTTTTTTCCATACTAATACAAGCGCAAAAGTGGTTTCCTGCACAAACACATGTGCAAAAAGTGGTTTTTCAACACTAACACAAGTGCGAAAAGTGGTTTTTCAACACTAACACAAGTGCGAAAAGTATTTTTTCCACACTAATACAAGTGCAAAAGTGGTTTCCTGCACCAACACAAGGGCGAAAAGTGGTTTTTCAACACTAACACAAGTGCGAAATGTGGTTTTTCAACACTAACACAAGTGCGAAAAGTGGTTTTTCAACACTAACACAAGTACGAAAAGTGGTTTTTCCACACTAAAACAAGTGCAAAAGTGGTTTCCTGCACCAACACAAGTGCGAAAAGTGGTTTTTCAACACTAACACAAGTGCAAAAAGTGGTTTTTCAACACTATCACAAGTGCAAAAAGTGTTTTTTCCACACTAATACAAGTGCAAAAGTGGTTTCCTGCACCAACACAAGTGCGAAAAGTGGTTTTTCAACACTAACACAAGTGCGAAAAGTGGTTTTTCAACACTAACACAAGTGCGAAAAGTGGTTTTTCAACACTAATACAAGTGCAAAAGTGGTTTCCTGCACCTACACAAGTGCGAAATGTGGTTTTTCAACACTAACACAAGTGCGAAAAGTGGTTTTTCAGCACTAACACAAGTGCGAAAAGTGTTTTTTCCACATTAATACAAGTGCAAAAGTGGTTTCCTGCACCTACACAAGTGCGAAATGTGGTTTTTCAACACTAACACAAGTGCGAAAAGTGGTTTTTCAGCACTAACACAAGTGCAAAAAGTGTTTTTTCCACACTAATACAAGTGCAAAAGTGGTTTCCTGCACCTACACAAGTGCGAAATGTGGTTTTTCAACACTAACACAAGTGCGAAAAGTGGTTTTTCAGCACTAACACAAGTGCGAAAAGTGGTTTTTCCACACTAATACAAGTGCAAAAGTGGTTTCCTGCACCAACACAAGTGCGAAAAGTGGTTTTTCAACACTAACACAAGTGCGAAAAGTGGTTTTTCAACACTATCACAAGTGCAAAAAGTGTTTTTTCCACACTAATACAAGTGCAAAAGTGGTTTCCTGCACCAACACAAGTGCGAAAAGTGGTTTTTCAACACTAACACAAGTGCGAAAAGTGGTTTTTCAACACTAACACAAGTGCGAAAAGTGGTTTTTCAACACTATCACAAGTGCAAAAAGTGTTTTTTCCACACAAATACAAGTGCAAAAGTGGTTTCCTGCACCAACACAAGAGCGAAAAGTGGTTTTTCAAGACTAACACAAGTGCGAAAAGTGGTTTTTCAACACTAACACAAGTGCGAAAAGTAGTTTTTCCACACTAATACAAGTGCAAAAGTGATTTCCTGCACCAACACAAGTGCGAAAAGTGGTTTTTCAACACTAACACAAGTGCGAAAAGTGGTTTTTCAACACTATCACAAGTGCAAAAAGTGCTTTTTCCACACTAATACAAGTGCAAAAGTGGTTTCCTGCACCAACACAAGTGCGAAAAGTGGTTTTTCAACACTAACACAAGTGCGAAAAGTGGTTTTTCAACACTAACACAAGTGCGAAAAGGGGTTTATCAACATTAACACAAGTGTGAAAAGTGGTTTTTCCACACTAATACAAGTGCAAAAGTGGTTTCCTGGACCAACATAAGTGCGAAAAGTGGTTTTTCAACACTAACACAAGTGCGAAAAGTGGTTTTTCAACACTAACACATGTGCGAAAAGTATTTTTTCCACACTAATACAAGTGCAAAAGTGGTTTCCTGCACCAACACAAGTGCGAAAAGTGGTTTTTCAACACTAACACAAGTGCGAAAAGTGTTTTTTCAACAATAACACAAGTGCGAAAAGTGTTTTTTCCACACTAATACAAGTGCAAAAGTGGTTTCCTGCACAAACACAAGTGCGAAAAGTGGTTTTTCAACACTAACACAAGTGCGAAAAGTGGTTTTTCAACACTAACACAAGTGCGAAAAGTGGTTTTTCCACACTAATACAAGTGCAAAAGTGGTTTCCTGCACCAACACAAGGGCGAAAAGTGGTTTTTCAACACTAACACAAGTGCGAAATGTGGTTTTTCAACACTAACACAAGTGCGAAAAGTGGTTTTTCAACACTAACACAAGTACGAAAAGTGGTTTTTCCACACTAATACAAGTGCAAAAGTGGTTTCCTGCGCCAACACAAGTGTGAAAAGTGGTTTTTCAACACTAACACAAGTGCGAAAAGTGGTTTTTCAACACTATCACAAGTGCAAAAAGTGTTTTTTCCACACTAATACAAGTGCAAAAGTGGTTTCCTGCACCAACAAAAGTGCGAAAAGTGGTTTTTCAAGACTAACACAAGTGCGAAAAGTGGTTTTTCAACACTAACACAAGTGCGAAAAGTGTTTTTTCCAAACTAATACAAGTGCAAAAGTGGTTTCCTGCACCAACGCAAGTGCGAAAAGTGGTTTTTCAACACTAACACAAGTGCGAAAGGTGGTTTTTCAACACTAACACAAGTGCGAAAGGTGGTTTTTCAACACTAACACAAGTGCAAAAAGTGGTTTTTCAACACTATCACAAGTGCAAAAAGTGTTTTTTCCACACTAATACAAGTGCAAAAGTGGTTTCCTGCACCAACACAAGTGCGAAAAGTGGTTTTTCAACACTAACACAAGTGCGAAAAGTGGTTTTTCAACACTAACACAAGTGCAAAAAGTGGTTTTTCAACACTATCACAAGTGCAAAAAGTGTTTTTTCCACACTAATACAAGTGCAAAAGTGGTTTCCTGCACCAACACAAGAGCGAAAAGTGGTTTTTCAAGACTAACACAAGTGCGAAAAGTGGTTTTTCAACACTAACACAAGTGCGAAAAGTAGTTTTTCCACACTAATACAAGTGCAAAAGTGATTTCCTGCACCAACGCAAGTGCGGAAAGTGGTTTTTCAACACTAACACAAGTGCGAAAAGTGGTTTTTCAACACTATCACAAGTGCAAAAAGTGCTTTTTCCACACTAATACAAGTGCAAAAGTGGTTTCCTGCACCAACACAAGTGCGAAAAGTGGTTTTTCAACACTAACACAAGTGCGAAAAGTGGTTTTTCAACACTAACACAAGTGCGAAAAGTGGTTTTTCCACACTAATACAAGTGCAAAAGTGGTTTCCTGCACCAACACAAGTGCGAAAAGTGGTTTTTCAACACTAACACAAGTGCGAAAAGGGGTTTATCAACATTAACACAAGTGTGAAAAGTGGTTTTTCCACACTAATACAAGTGCAAAAGTGGTTTCCTGGACCAACATAAGTGCGAAAAGTGGTTTTTCAACACTAACACAAGTGCGAAAAGTGGTTTTTCAACACTAACACAAGTGCGAAAAGTATTTTTTCCACACTAATACAAGTGCAAAAGTGGTTTCCTGCACCAACACAAGTGCGAAAAGTGGTTTTTCAACACTAACACAATTGCGAAAAGTGTTTTTTCAACAATAACACAAGTGCGAAAAGTGTTTTTTCCACACTAATACAAGTGCAAAAGTGGTTTCCTGCACAAACACAAGTGCGAAAAGTGGTTTTTCAACACTAACACAAGTGCGAAAAGTGGTTTTTCAACACTAACACAAGTGCGAAAAGTATTTTTTCCACACTAATACAAGTGCAAAAGTGTTTTCCTGCACCAACACAAGGGCGAAAAGTGGTTTTTCAACACTAACACAAGTGCGAAATGTGGTTTTTCAACACTAACACAAGTGCGAAAAGTGGTTTTTCAACACTAACACAAGTGCGAAAAGTGGTTTTTCAACAATAACACAAGTGCGAAAAGTGTTTTTTCCATACTAATACAAGCGCAAAAGTGGTTTCCTGCACAAACACATGTGCAAAAAGTGGTTTTTCAACACTAACACAAGTGCGAAAAGTGGTTTTTCAACACTAACACAAGTGCGAAAAGTATTTTTTCCACACTAATACAAGTGCAAAAGTGGTTTCCTGCACCAACACAAGGGCGAAAAGTGGTTTTTCAACACTAACACAAGTGCGAAATGTGGTTTTTCAACACTAACACAAGTGCGAAAAGTGGTTTTTCAACACTAACACAAGTACGAAAAGTGGTTTTTCCACACTAAAACAAGTGCAAAAGTGGTTTCCTGCACCAACACAAGTGCGAAAAGTGGTTTTTCAACACTAACACAAGTGCAAAAAGTGGTTTTTCAACACTATCACAAGTGCAAAAAGTGTTTTTTCCACACTAATACAAGTGCAAAAGTGGTTTCCTGCACCAACACAAGTGCGAAAAGTGGTTTTTCAACACTAACACAAGTGCGAAAAGTGGTTTTTCAACACTAACACAAGTGCGAAAAGTGGTTTTTCAACACTAATACAAGTGCAAAAGTGGTTTCCTGCACCTACACAAGTGCGAAATGTGGTTTTTCAACACTAACACAAGTGCGAAAGGTGGTTTTTCAACACTAACACAAGTGCGAAAGGTGGTTTTTCAACACTAACACAAGTGCAAAAAGTGGTTTTTCAACACTATCACAAGTGCAAAAAGTGTTTTTTCCACACTAATACAAGTGCAAAAGTGGTTTCCTGCACCAACACAAGTGCGAAAAGTGGTTTTTCAACACTAACACAAGTGCGAAAAGTGGTTTTTCAACACTAACACAAGTGCAAAAAGTGGTTTTTCAACACTATCACAAGTGCAAAAAGTGTTTTTTCCACACTAATACAAGTGCAAAAGTGGTTTCCTGCACCAACACAAGAGCGAAAAGTGGTTTTTCAAGACTAACACAAGTGCGAAAAGTGGTTTTTCAACACTAACACAAGTGCGAAAAGTAGTTTTTCCACACTAATACAAGTGCAAAAGTGATTTCCTGCACCAACGCAAGTGCGGAAAGTGGTTTTTCAACACTAACACAAGTGCGAAAAGTGGTTTTTCAACACTATCACAAGTGCAAAAAGTGCTTTTTCCACACTAATACAAGTGCAAAAGTGGTTTCCTGCACCAACACAAGTGCGAAAAGTGGTTTTTCAACACTAACACAAGTGCGAAAAGTGGTTTTTCAACACTAACACAAGTGCGAAAAGTGGTTTTTCCACACTAATACAAGTGCAAAAGTGGTTTCCTGCACCAACACAAGTGCGAAAAGTGGTTTTTCAACACTTACACAAGTGCGAAAAGGGGTTTATCAACATTAACACAAGTGTGAAAAGTGGTTTTTCCACACTAATACAAGTGCAAAAGTGGTTTCCTGGACCAACATAAGTGCGAAAAGTGGTTTTTCAACACTAACACAAGTGCGAAAAGTGGTTTTTCAACACTAACACAAGTGCGAAAAGTATTTTTTCCACACTAATACAAGTGCAAAAGTGGTTTCCTGCACCAACACAAGTGCGAAAAGTGGTTTTTCAACACTAACACAATTGCGAAAAGTGTTTTTTCAACAATAACACAAGTGCGAAAAGTGTTTTTTCCACACTAATACAAGTGCAAAAGTGGTTTCCTGCACAAACACAAGTGCGAAAAGTGGTTTTTCAACACTAACACAAGTGCGAAAAGTGGTTTTTCAACACTAACACAAGTGCGAAAAGTATTTTTTCCACACTAATACAAGTGCAAAAGTGTTTTCCTGCACCAACACAAGGGCGAAAAGTGGTTTTTCAACACTAACACAAGTGCGAAATGTGGTTTTTCAACACTAACACAAGTGCGAAAAGTGGTTTTTCAACACTAACACAAGTGCGAAAAGTGGTTTTTCAACAATAACACAAGTGCGAAAAGTGTTTTTTCCATACTAATACAAGCGCAAAAGTGGTTTCCTGCACAAACACATGTGCAAAAAGTGGTTTTTCAACACTAACACAAGTGCGAAAAGTGGTTTTTCAACACTAACACAAGTGCGAAAAGTATTTTTTCCACACTAATACAAGTGCAAAAGTGGTTTCCTGCACCAACACAAGGGCGAAAAGTGGTTTTTCAACACTAACACAAGTGCGAAATGTGGTTTTTCAACACTAACACAAGTGCGAAAAGTGGTTTTTCAACACTAACACAAGTACGAAAAGTGGTTTTTCCACACTAAAACAAGTGCAAAAGTGGTTTCCTGCACCAACACAAGTGCGAAAAGTGGTTTTTCAACACTAACACAAGTGCAAAAAGTGGTTTTTCAACACTATCACAAGTGCAAAAAGTGTTTTTTCCACACTAATACAAGTGCAAAAGTGGTTTCCTGCACCAACACAAGTGCGAAAAGTGGTTTTTCAACACTAACACAAGTGCGAAAAGTGGTTTTTCAACACTAACACAAGTGCGAAAAGTGGTTTTTCAACACTAATACAAGTGCAAAAGTGGTTTCCTGCACCTACACAAGTGCGAAATGTGGTTTTTCAACACTAACACAAGTGCGAAAAGTGGTTTTTCAGCACTAACACAAGTGCGAAAAGTGTTTTTTCCACATTAATACAAGTGCAAAAGTGGTTTCCTGCACCTACACAAGTGCGAAATGTGGTTTTTCAACACTAACACAAGTGCGAAAAGTGGTTTTTCAGCACTAACACAAGTGCAAAAAGTGTTTTTTCCACACTAATACAAGTGCAAAAGTGGTTTCCTGCACCTACACAAGTGCGAAATGTGGTTTTTCAACACTAACACAAGTGCGAAAAGTGGTTTTTCAGCACTAACACAAGTGCGAAAAGTGGTTTTTCCACACTAATACAAGTGCAAAAGTGGTTTCCTGCACCAACACAAGTGCGAAAAGTGGTTTTTCAACACTAACACAAGTGCGAAAAGTGGTTTTTCAACACTATCACAAGTGCAAAAAGTGTTTTTTCCACACTAATACAAGTGCAAAAGTGGTTTCCTGCACCAACACAAGTGCGAAAAGTGGTTTTTCAACACTAACACAAGTGCGAAAAGTGGTTTTTCAACACTAACACAAGTGCGAAAAGTGGTTTTTCAACACTATCACAAGTGCAAAAAGTGTTTTTTCCACACTAATACAAGTGCAAAAGTGGTTTCCTGCACCAACACAAGAGCGAAAAGTGGTTTTTCAAGACTAACACAAGTGCGAAAAGTGGTTTTTCAACACTAACACAAGTGCGAAAAGTAGTTTTTCCACACTAATACAAGTGCAAAAGTGATTTCCTGCACCAACACAAGTGCGAAAAGTGGTTTTTCAACACTAACACAAGTGCGAAAAGTGGTTTTTCAACACTATCACAAGTGCAAAAAGTGCTTTTTCCACACTAATACAAGTGCAAAAGTGGTTTCCTGCACCAACACAAGTGCGAAAAGTGGTTTTTCAACACTAACACAAGTGCGAAAAGTGGTTTTTCAACACTAACACAAGTGCGAAAAGGGGTTTATCAACATTAACACAAGTGTGAAAAGTGGTTTTTCCACACTAATACAAGTGCAAAAGTGGTTTCCTGGACCAACATAAGTGCGAAAAGTGGTTTTTCAACACTAACACAAGTGCGAAAAGTGGTTTTTCAACACTAACACATGTGCGAAAAGTATTTTTTCCACACTAATACAAGTGCAAAAGTGGTTTCCTGCACCAACACAAGTGCGAAAAGTGGTTTTTCAACACTAACACAAGTGCGAAAAGTGTTTTTTCAACAATAACACAAGTGCGAAAAGTGTTTTTTCCACACTAATACAAGTGCAAAAGTGGTTTCCTGCACAAACACAAGTGCGAAAAGTGGTTTTTCAACACTAACACAAGTGCGAAAAGTGGTTTTTCAACACTAACACAAGTGCGAAAAGTGGTTTTTCCACACTAATACAAGTGCAAAAGTGGTTTCCTGCACCAACACAAGGGCGAAAAGTGGTTTTTCAACACTAACACAAGTGCGAAATGTGGTTTTTCAACACTAACACAAGTGCGAAAAGTGGTTTTTCAACACTAACACAAGTACGAAAAGTGGTTTTTCCACACTAATACAAGTGCAAAAGTGGTTTCCTGCGCCAACACAAGTGTGAAAAGTGGTTTTTCAACACTAACACAAGTGCGAAAAGTGGTTTTTCAACACTATCACAAGTGCAAAAAGTGTTTTTTCCACACTAATACAAGTGCAAAAGTGGTTTCCTGCACCAACAAAAGTGCGAAAAGTGGTTTTTCAATACTAACACAAGTGCGAAAAGTGGTTTTTCAACACTAACACAAGTGCGAAAAGTGTTTTTTCCAAACTAATACAAGTGCAAAAGTGGTTTCCTGCACCAACGCAAGTGCGAAAAGTGGTTTTTCAACACTAACACAAGTGCGAAAGGTGGTTTTTCAACACTAACACAAGTGCGAAAGGTGGTTTTTCAACACTAACACAAGTGCGAAAAGTGTTTTTTCCACACTAATACAAGTGCAAAAGTGGTTTCCTGCACCTACACAAGTGCGAAATGTGGTTTTTCAACACTGACACAAGTGCGAAAATTGGTTTTTCCACACTAATACAAGTGCAAA
>NW_027618986.1:0-56000 GCF_964187855.1 Myxine glutinosa
CCCCACACCAAGGGTCCGGATTAATCAATAATATATTCCCAATCAATCAACAACAATCAACAATCAATCAACAATATTATTAAGATGGCCATCTCATATATTTCCCCCCTTGCCCCACTCACGACACCCTCAATAGTCACTGTCCCTCACAATGTCTCTGGGCCCCTCCAGACCAAGGTGAAGGTCGACTTCTCCGCACACGGGCGGTTGAACGGACCCCTGGCTGACGTGCCCCAAACGTGCACGTCACGTATCGGGAACAGCTGCTGCAGCGCACACCTCCTCGGCAAGCCACCGAGGTCGGAGCCCGTGATCGCGGCCTCTGGGCTGTGAACGGCTCGCAAAGCGCGCGAGGCCCAAGGTGCGACCCGTACACGCTCTCGGAGGCGTCGAGGCGAACAGTGCCGGACGCTTGGTTCCTTCCAGGAACCCACGGCAACCTGACACGTAACAGGCAATCACCCCTCGCAGGTAACTCCTCTCGCCAGACGGGCTTTTCAAACTCAGCGTTCCAAAGCAGGTAAAGATCGACTCGGCTCGCGTCGGAGCTGGTCGAGGATCAAGATGGCCGCTTCTCTCTCGACCTTGTCTTCCTCCTTCTTCTTCTTCTTCTTCTTTCACGATCCCGTTTCCGGTCTCGTTGGTACCAGGAGCGCTTCTGACCATTTAACCACAACAACCTTTAATAGAATATACATTAATAAGAAATGACCTGAATAGTAATTCACATAAATCCGGAATCCGTAACAATATATATATGTATATATGTAGGGAGCTGTAATGCCCCTCCCCCTTTGTATATCCTTGCTGCTTTACCAATTACCAAGTATAACCAATTATATGTTTTGTTTTGACTTGCTACTGTACTCTTTTATGATACTGAGTTCTTTCTACTGCATTGAGGATGTGTAATATCCTAATAAGGAGTTCTCTGCCTGTGTGCTCTGGCCTGCGTGGGCACAATCTCTAGTTCCCCTTTCCAGGCCTTGGAGGCAACTCTTATCTCTCTTTGCCTTTTTCCTGACTTTGCCATTATCTTGCAAGTTGACAGTTTTACGAGTGTCCACTCCCCTTTGTACTTTCCCAAGCCAGCTGCTATACAGAAAGTTGTAAACATGTTGTCACATAATGCTGACCATCTCCTTATCAGAGCTAACCCATGACTGGCCTTGGATGAACTTCCTTTAATTAACTGAACAACAGGATGGGACTATGGTGGGGGACCCAATGAGCCCATTCTGTCTCTGTGTCTTGTGAGCTAACTCCACCCCTGACTTTCCTTTATATAAAGCAATGTTAATTGAATTACTTCAGAGCATCTTGTTGTACTGTTGGTCATTCCTTGTGAGTTTCAATGCAACTTTGCTGTCCTCAAGCTTGAGTACTCGAGTTCCAATAAATATATCCGTTGCTCCTTTCTTCTGAGTCTTCTGAGTCCCAAGTCCTAAGTCCCAATCCGACAACTGGTGGCAGCGGTGGGATCAGTCTGGGCAGTCCGGGACGCGGTCCCAGGCAAGGGAGTGGTGAGAGACCAGCTGGCAATTGATCCGGGTCAGGTGAGCTGTGGTTTTCTTTTGTTTTTTCCTTTTTAGCCCGGGGGTCAGTCCAAATTGTAACCCACTCTCTCTTGCTCGGTCGCCGTACGTTCCGTTCCCTGCTCATACCTGTTCCACGAACCTAAATTTAATTACGGACCGCTTGGGTCCTGGAGCAACTGATTGTTTATGGATTCGTTAGGGTAACGTTACGTAAGGAGAAGTGCCCCACGTTGGGCGCCTGAGGTTAAGGGGTAATAGATCTCTGGGTTGTGAGGGTAAGGATAAGGGCGGCGTCCCGATCCGAGGCCTACCCGGGAGACGTTGGGATTTTAAGTAAGATCAGAACTATTATACGGGCGTAGGACGCCAGGAAAGTGCAGTAAGGGTAGGATAGACGGCTGTGTAGGCGGGCGAGCCTCTCAGGAGAGTAGGTAGCGCGGCCGTACCACGCGAGGCGGGCGAACCTCACGAGTACAAGGCTGCGAGCCTCTCAGAGTTAGGTAGACGGCTGTAAACGCGAGGCGGGCGATCCTCACGAGTACAAGGCTACGTCGGTAAACTAAATTTTCCTAGGATGGGTAACAGTATGGGTAATAAGACAGTAAAGGCAGGTGAACCGCTTAGACATACCCCAGCATTTTTTATGTTTAAGAGGTATGGCTATGCTGCTGTGAGACCAGGGAAGTCATGGGTTGCATTGACGAAGGATTTAGGAGAACCGTGGCCCGAAGGAGGGTCTTTTGCGCTGGAAAAATTGGACGTGTTGTATGAGACATTAGAAAAGTTCGAACAGGCCACGAAACACTTTCCGCCTGACTATTGGAAAGTCTTTGGCTGGTGGAAGGAAGAAGCGATGAAGCGACACGTAAAGTCGAAACAGGCCAGCTTGGCTGGTGAGGTAACAAAACTCAAGGGTCTGAGGAAACAGGCGAATAAAGAGCAGGATGAAGCGCTTAAGGAAATAGAGAGGCAGGCCAACGCGCGACTGATGCCGCTCGTTGAAAACCCAGACCCCGCGAGAGGGGAGGCAGTGACCAATCTACCCTCCCCAGCCCCAGTCCTAAGCTCTGTCCCGGGGTTTCAGGCACCACCTATCCTTTCTGCGCCCCCGCTACCACCTCCCTATAACCCCGCTACCATCGCGCCCCAGATACCCCAGAACCACCCGAGCCAGGGAAGGCCGTTTGCACAACTCGGGGCTAACGGAATAGATGACGGGACCGACATCGCAGGGTTCCCGCCACCGATAGGACCGGATGGGTTATACCCCTCACTGGTAGGTTGTAAGGGGAAAAGGACCTCACAAACTACCCCATCGGAATGTCAGGAAATAGAGGAAAGGAAAACATTGTGCCCTGTACAAGTTATCGGGGTTGACGCAGCAGGTCATGGGGTTCGGGAAAGAGTACCATGGAAAGAATCCTCTTTAACTGTAATGCGGGCAAGGATTCAACATTTGCTTATTGAGGATCCACGGCAGATAGTGCCGACCATGTCGAATTGGGTTTTGGATGGCGAGTGCGACTATCGAGACATAACCCATATGGGAGTGTCCGTGCTCCCACCCAAGGTATGGGAAAGGGCTAGACAAAGAGCACACTGGCCGGTGGCAGACCCAAGGGCTGGTGCAAACCCCCTGTTAACACAAGCGCAATGGGATGCTCTAAAGGTCCTGCTGCTAGATTCTATTGAGCAGGCGCTGTTGCCAGCAGGAGGTCCGGATTGGGGAAAGATCGGGGCCATAAAACAAAAGGCAGGAGAACCAATTGGAGAGTACCGAGAAAGGTTGGAAAAGGCCATTGCGCGCTGGGGAGGACTGGGTCCGATGCAGCTGGGAGGGCTACCCCAACCATTGGTAAATCAATATCTAATCGAGGGGCTTCGGCCGGTGTTAAAGAAACAGGTACAGACCGTCCTCTTCGGCTGGAAGGGAATGACAACCAACGAATTATGCGACAAACTGGAACAATGCCCGGGCTCCTCCCTAGAGGAGAAGAAGGATATTAAGGAGGAAATATTGCAAATGTTTGTCCAGGAGAAACGGGCTCAATTTAACCAAAATAAAAAAGGGGATCAGAGTCAGAACTACATACACGAACAGTGCCAGAAGTGGGGACCTGTTCGAGGTCCAGAGGAACATAGGAGGAGTTGTTATCCTTTTTTCTATAAGGGCCAATTCCCCAACGGAGAGTGGATCCACAGCGAAAATGAAAACCGCGACGGTTGTACTGAGGAAGATTTTGGACTAATTAATATGGACGAAATAAAACAACAATGGACAATACCACCCCCTCTCCCCCCTCCTCCTCAAAACCCTCAAACTTGGAATGTGCAAGGGCCCCCTCCCCAAAATTGGTATCCACCAAGACCCCTTCTCCAAAACCCCGGACCACCCCCCAATAGTGGGATGCAGAACGGACCAAGGGGGAACTGGGCCCCGCCTCGGGGTCCGCCGCAGTGGCAACCAGTGAACCAGTCACTTTGGGGGCCGCCAGAACGTAGGCAGGGCGGAAGGGGAGCTGTAGAGGGACGACCTATGCCCTCCGCACCACCGGTTCCGCAGGAACCGTGCCATTATTGCAAGCAGATGGGACACTGGATACGTGATTGCCCAAAGGCTCGTAAGGGGTTTCAGCCCCAATACAATAGAGGGGCCTATTGACGGGACGCTGGCGAGTCGCCCAAGGAGTGTCCTCTCTTGACCATGACACCGGCAGAGGAACCAACCATGATGTTGGACGTGGAGGGAAGACAATTAGAATTTCTCGTAGATACGGGCGCGACTCGCAGCACAATTAACAAGGGGCAATTGCCCTCTTTGCGCCCTACGGCCAGGAACGTTCAAATACTGGGTGTTTCGGGTTTACCCCAAGCGCTTCCTATTTCGGAGGAAGTGCGAGTAACATGCGGCCCGCTGGAGGCTAAACATGCTTTCTTGATGACCACTACCGCCCCGACGAATTTGCTGGGACGGGATTTATTGTGCCGTTTGGGCTGTCAAATCTCATGTACCGAGGAGGGAGTTTTCGTAGACGTCGCGGAGTCTAAACGCGACTTGTTGATGACGGCACTGGCTCGTCCCGGCCCCACCGCGTATTGGTGGCGCTTGGATCCAGGGGCTTTGTCTGCTTGGACATATATCATAGATAATGTGTGTTTGGACAGTTCAGTGCTGCGAGATTGGATGCAACAGCACCAAATTTCGATAAAGGACTTAAAGGATAATCCACCCCATTGCACTGCGTACTATGATGCAACGGGTGAGGACGAGAACTACCGGGAAAGGGTTAAGGAAAAGCTGGGCAAATGGATGCCTCTACACTTGTCACGGGTATGGATCGGGCGTGAGGGAATAGGAATTGAGGTAGTCCTAACCCCGAGTCAGCATGCGCTGACCCAATACCCCGAAGGAGCGGTCGCCCATGTTACCCTCACTACTGCCAAAGGGTGGCCGCCGGAAAGTGTAGGTTGGATGGTAGGGAGGTTACGAGAAGTTCCCTTACATGGTTATCGGTGTAAGAGGGGCCGCTGGACTTTGAAACAGCTCGAAAACGGTGAAGGGTTCTCAATTGACATTAAGGCAGAACGGAGGGACGGAAAGTTCGAAGAGGCAGAGTTGCCCCCCAAAGGCACCTATGCCATGAGGGCAGTGCTGACGGACCCGGGTGAGTCGGATTACCTCCTAGCGGAGGTGCCAGACAATTTATGGCCCAAAAGCGACGGTGAGGTTGGACGGATGCGAGACGCCAAACCTCTAGTGATAGCAGTGCAGCCGGGGATGCGCTTGCCAAACGTAAAACAGTATAAGCTACGACCTGAGGCCGACGTAGGCATAGCACCAGTGATTCAATCCCTAGTGGAACAGAAGATTATCGTAGAAACTAACAGCCCATGTAATACACCAATTTTGCCAGTTAAAAAGCCGTCAAAGGACAAATGGAGATTTGTACAGGATTTAAGGGAGGTGAACAAGGTGATACAGGGCATACACCCACTAGTTCCAAACGGAGAAACCCTCATGATGTCAATTCCGCCGGACGCAACATACTTCACGGTCATCGACCTTTGTTCTGCGTTTTTCTCTGTGCCCATCGCGCCTGAGTCACAATACTTGTTCGCTTTCACCCATAGGGGGCGCCAGTATACTTGGACAGTACTACCTCAGGGGTTTTCAGATAGCCCCACTCTGTTTTCCCGGGCGCTGCACCGCGACCTGGCGGATGTGGAATTGAAGGGAGGGTCAGTGTTGCTGCAATACGTTGACGATTTGTTGATTTGCTCCCCTTCAAAGGAGGCGTGCGAAATGGATTCTTTGGCCCTATTAAAGGCCTTGGCGGCCAAAGGCCACAAAGTAGGCAGACCAAAACTTCAGTTTGTGCGGCAGGTTGTAACTTACTTGGGACACGCCATTTCGCACGGAAAACGAGAATTGGATGCTGGACGAGTGACCGCTATCACGGAGCTGCCTCGCCCTCGCTCGCGACGGCAAATGCTGCGCTTCCTAGGTATGACGGGATACTGCCGCACTTGGATACTTGATTTTGCGCTGCTGGCTAAACCACTGTACGAGGCGACCAAATCAAATGCCCCGGACCTATTGATATGGACGGATGAATTGAGGCGATGTTTTGACGGGCTGAAACAGGCGCTGGTTACGGCACCGTCATTAGGACTCCCGGATTATGCGAAACCATTTACCCTTTACACTCACGCCGTGGGAGGTTTCGCCCAGTCAGTTTTGACACAGACCCATGGGGATAAGGAGCGGCCGGTGGCCTACTTTAGTAAAAAGTTAGACCCGGTCGAACAAGGGTTTCCGGTGTGCTTGCAAGCCGTGGCAGCGGCCAGGTACGCAGTAGAAAGAACAGCGGACATTGTTATGGGACACCCAGTAACGCTACGGGTACCACATTGCGTCACTTTGCTGCTGTTACAGCGAAGCACACAGCATTTGTCTAACACTAGATTAATGCAATACGAATCCGCACTGATCACTGCAGCCAACATCACGATCGAACGTTGCACGACGCTCAACCCAGCCTCACTGATGCCCACTCCTGAGGAGGGCGAACCTCATGTGTGCACCGACGTTGTGCAGCTAGTCTCCACGGTGCGATCGGATTTAAAGGACAATCCCTTAGAATATCCCGACTGTACATATTATGTCGATGGATCAGCTAGGCGCGCATGGGACGGGTCCCTGTTGTCCGGGTACGCCGTGTGCTCGGATAGCGAAACGGTAGAGAGCGGGCGTCTTCCACCTACATTTTCCGCACAGCAGGCGGAGCTGTGCGCCTTGACCAGAGCGTGCAGCTTGGCGGAAGGCCTTGCCGTCAACATTTACACAGATTCGGCCTACGCTCACGGCGTAGTCCACGATAAAGGAGCCATCTGGAAGATGAGAGGTTTTCTCACATCTGCCGGTTCAGTGATAAAGAATGGCGCGTTGGTAGAAGGGCTCCTCCGAAGCATTTTACTTCCCCGCGCTATCGCGGTAATTAAGTGTCGTGGCCACCAAAGGGCGGACACTGACGTTGCCCGGGGCAACGCAAGGGCGGACGAGGCGGCAGGAAAGGCCGCCAACCAACAGATAGAACGCAACATGCCGATGGTGACACGAGCACAGAAGACAGCCGCACAGATTGCCGACATACCGACTGCGGGACCACCCGCCACACCAACTAAGGACGATATCATAAATTTGCAAAATGCTGCACCGACGGCCGAACACGAGGTCTGGCTCAAACGAGGAGCGATACGCCCTGGGCCAGGGGAAATGTGGACCCTTGATGAAAAACCTATAGCACCCCAGGCTTTACTGCCTTGGCTGGCACGCATGGCTCATCAGAATGGTCATGTGTGCCAGAGGGGGGTGATGGGACAGATAGACTACACTTGGGCAGCGCCAGGACTGTCACGGATTGTATCCGAAGTGTGCCGATCGTGTGTGGTCTGCCAGCAACACAATAGAGGGGCGCCACCGAGACATGCACATGATGGGGGACGACCCCCGCCTAGTGGGCCGTTCGCAACTATCGAGTTCGATTTTACAGAATTGGAACCAAGCATGTCGTTTCGCTATGTGTTGGTAATCGTAGATACGTTCACCAAATGGGTCGAAGCATACCCATGCGTCAAATCCGATGCTCCGACAGTAGTGAAGCGCCTTGTGCGGGATTTTATGTGCAGATTTGGCATTCCCCAGATAATTTCGTCAGATCAAGGAGGCCATTTCACGGCGCAGGTGGTTAAGGGCATCCTGAAGGCGTTGGGCGTTAAACAATCCTTCCATTGCGTCTACCACCCACAGTCCTCAGGACTTGTGGAACGAACGAACAAGACTTTAAAGAATAAACTAGCGAAACTTTGCGCAGACACAGGCTTGAGGTGGCCAGAGGCTCTTCCGCTTGCATTGATGAGCATTCGTTCCACCCCGGGTCGCACTACGGGCCTTTCCCCCCACGAAATATTAATGGGACGACCTATGAGCTTGCCCGTTTCAGCACCAACAGACATGTCCACCCTTGCTTTGCCAGTAATGGATGACATGCTTTTGAGATTTTGCATAGGCTTGTCGAATGTGGCACGCAGCATCCATGCTCGAGTACGAGAGGCGCTGCCTGAACCAATAGGCCACGCCATCCACAACTTTCAGGCCGGCGACTGGGTGCTCGTGAAGCACTTCACCCGCAAGGCTGCTTTGGAGCCACGGTGGAAGGGACCATTCCAGGTGCTACTGGTCACACCGACGGCAGTCTTCTGCGAGGGTAAACCTTCGTGGATCCACGCCACCCATTGTAAGTTGTCCATCCCCGCACCACAAGCCACACAAGACACCGCACCTCACATTGCTGCAGACACCACACCTCACACCGCTGAAGACAATGCACCGTCTAGGGCACCACAGTCTCCTAAGGGCGGCGATGACGGTCATGATGATGGGAATTCTGGGCAGCTGCCTAACAAACCCCGCCAAGGATAGGCTTCTGCAGTTTAACCCACTGAGAGAGGATCTCCCCAAATACCCAGGGCACGACAACTACACATTATTTAAACTTTACTCCGTCAAATACATAACGGCTCCCCGGGGACAGGGGATAGTAGTACATTGCTGTGAGTTGGAGACACATTTCAAGTGGTTATCTGTAAGATGGATGGAAGCGACGGTGGTACATAATGGGACACCACAGGCACGCATGACAACCCCACGCATAGTCTTAACTAAAGTTAGACAGGTGGAAAATGGAAGGTTTACTGGGACCGTGAATAGTCACGCCGCCGCAGGATATCAATGGGGCACGGGCATCGACAATACTACTCTCCTACTGTCGCATGCCCTCGTCGGCCCACACACCACGATAATACTTGAATGTGGAATATGGCCCCCGCGCACGCTGATTAGAAGGAACAAAAAGAGGGGAGATACCCAACACCAATTCCGGCCTAGTTGTGCCGCCTACGTTATTAAACCCCCTCCTGCCCAGGAAGTAAGAAGGAAGCCAGAGGAGAACACATACTGGAAGGTCGCACGGCATATGGCCACAGTACAGAATAGGACACAGTGTTGGATGTGTATGCACCTTCCCCGCACCAGCACAGCAGGCATACCAATGGTAGTGTTACCCCTATCACTCAATGATTTGTGCTCGAAGCCACTAGATACCAAATGCATTAGTACAACCCTGACAAGCCAAGGTTCTGATGAAACCGCGTGTAAACGAGTTTTCCAGTACTCCCCCCCCATCCTGTCCCGACACTTTGAGGAACGTCCGGCGCCGGTTTGGGTCAAGCCGGCATGGGGGGCCCTCTGCTTAGAAGGAAAGGGCCAAGTAATGGTAGGCAAATCCGTGTGTAGAGATACCCTTCCCGCGGACCCGAGAAAAGGGAAACACACGCTGCTAGTGAACGTTACAAGCTCGCCCTTGCATAACCTCACACACCTCCAGTTGGCATGGAAAGGGGAAAACGGGACAAACACTATCCCAGGCCTTCTCACTTGCATGACCACCCATTTAGTGGCTCCGCACGGGACCATGTTTGTATGCGGGAATAAAGCTTACCCGTATTTACCTGATAATTGGGGAGGAATTTGCTATTTAGGATCAGTTTTCCCAGAGATGGAAATGCGACAGCACTTGCATAATACCACCGCACTCATAAGGACACAACGAAGCACCTATTGGCACGACGACGACACCCCTACTTTACACGGCGCTGATTGGGAGAAAGCCGTTAGCTTCTTCTTCCCATGGGCTGGGACGGTCATGAACAGTTACCGCATTGACAAAATTGCGTTAATCTTAGAAAGGGTGGCCAACGACACCGCTACAGCACACGACGAAATGTTGGACACGGTTGTCCACCTGCGTACAATGGTTATGCAAAATAGGGTTGCGTTAGATATGCTACTGGCAGAACGAGGAGGGGTATGTGGGATAATTAAGGGTAAATGTTGTACTTTTATTCCTGACCCTTCACAAGGGGTCAGTGCTGCTATTATAAGGTTAAGAGAAAGTGCTCACATATTGACAAGGGATCGCTTGGATCGGGAAGCCTCCCACCAGTGGCTTACCGACTGGTTCAAAGGGTGGACAGGCACAATTGTAAAGTGGGTACTAACCGCTTTGGCAATAGTCCTTGGAATCGTGGTTAGTTGTGTGATAATCAAGGCTTTAGTCCTTGCGTGTGTGAGGAAGTTTTCCACAGGATGGACACTGAAGACGACACCGGAAAAGGCCATGGTGATGATCGACCAGCGGATCGCGGGTCCGGATGACACACCAGCTGTCAACTCAACTGCCAGTCGCGGATCCTGGAACGACGACCTGAACGAGTCCCTGGGCCGCGACAATGAGATCTCCGCTTCCGAAGATTGTTCTTCCATTGCTGATATTACCGATAATGATGTCGAGTACACTTATGCGGACCTCGGAGCATTTCAGGCTACCAGAAGGCCGTTTAAACTGGGCCCCGACACGTCGGAAGAAGAAATCGACGATTTCCTGAAGGATTCCTCTCGTTTCTTCACGATATGCCATGCCGTGGCTATGACTATGGGCCGTCCACTCCGCAGGCCTACGCCACCTGAGAATAATGTTACTGATGATGTTACCAATGATGATGTGGGCCACTTGCGAGGGTCCCCGGCTGATGTTTATGTTTCAATGCAGTCTCTGCCTCTCCATGTTTCGCGAGCTCACCTTTATGTCTCACAAGCCCACAGTGAGTCAAACGCCACTGACCCAGTTCGGGATTTGGACCCAGCTGTGAACCCAAGCCCGGATGGAGAGGAACTCGATCGTGAAAATACTCTGAGTTCCGAGTCTGATTGTTTTGGAGATTCGCCCTTGAATAACAGCGAAGCAAGCAGCATCGCCTCGGACGATCTCGACTTTGACCCAAAGGAAGTTTCTCTCCCACCTTTGGATCGTTATGCTTTATTTCATGGCCATAGGTTTGAGCCACCTGATACTGACGATGTTGTGTCTTCCCCAGATCACCAGCACGTAAGAGACCTCATGAACATGAATATCGATTGAGCGCTGAAGATCGACAAGGATTTCACTTGGGAAACCTGGGCGAGCTCCAGTTGAGGAGGAGTCCGGCTGCACCTCTGTGGACCAAGGGTGGGTCGGAGATCTTCCTGGGTGTGGACCCCGGTGGAACCAGAGGTCTTCGTTGTGGATTTGGCGCGCTATTCGATCTTCATGTCTCTACGGTCTCACCTCATACACCCATCTACACCCGACTTACATCATACATCCACTTACACCCACTTGCACCCACATACCCGCGGATCAGCCTGCTGGGTTCGTTGTGCGGTACTGGGTACGGGACATGCTCACTGGGCTGCATTCGTGTGGTACGTTACGTTTAGTTACACTCTCTCTCTCTCCCACCTCTTTTGGTGGATTTTGTGTGCCATTTGATCACTCTGCTTTTACGGCCTTACATTGCATACTCACATACAGACGCGAATCATCCTACTGAGTTTGTGTGGTGCTTTGGTACGGGACATTCTTACGGGGCTGCCTTCGCGTGATATGTTGAATGATTTTTCTGTTTTTGTTTGAAATAAAGGCCTTTGATTGGCTCATAGATAACTTTGTATCTTAGATCCAAAAGGGCGGTATGTAGGGAGCTGTAATGCCCCTCCCCCTTTGTATATCCTTGCTGCTTTACCAATTACCAAGTATAACCAATTATATGTTTTGTTTTGACTTGCTACTGTACTCTTTTATGATACTGAGTTCTTTCTACTGCATTGAGGATGTGTAATATCCTAATAAGGAGTTCTCTGCCTGTGTGCTCTGGCCTGCGTGGGCACAATCTCTAGTTCCCCTTTCCAGGCCTTGGAGGCAACTCTTATCTCTCTTTGCCTTTTTCCTGACTTTGCCATTATCTTGCAAGTTGACAGTTTTACGAGTGTCCACTCCCCTTTGTACTTTCCCAAGCCAGCTGCTATACAGAAAGTTGTAAACATGTTGTCACATAATGCTGACCATCTCCTTATCAGAGCTAACCCATGACTGGCCTTGGATGAACTTCCTTTAATTAACTGAACAACAGGATGGGACTATGGTGGGGGACCCAATGAGCCCATTCTGTCTCTGTGTCTTGTGAGCTAACTCCACCCCTGACTTTCCTTTATATAAAGCAATGTTAATTGAATTATTTCAGAGCATCTTGTTGTACTGTTGGTCATTCCTTGTGAGTTTCAATGCAACTTTGCTGTCCTCAAGCTTGAGTACTCGAGTTCCAATAAATATATCCGTTGCTCCTTTCTTCTGAGTCTTCTGAGTCCCAAGTCCTAAGTCCCAATCCGACATATATATATATATATATATATATATATATATATATATATATATATATATATACATACAGTATTTCAAGTGTCATAGCAAAGGGTCTGAAAACTGTTATGTCTGGCGGGGTAGAGCAATATGTAGAACAGATAGATCTGAATAGGTAACATGCTTCGAGATGTCACGATAGCTAGAACCCACTTTGTACCTTTAAGGTCGTACATGGAGGCGTTTTGTCGGGTAAGGAGTATACTTGTCTACCTACCAGGAGGTTCGTGTGTTAAGTAGAGTTAGGGATTAAAGAGTAGCGCCCCTGTGTGTTCTTACCTGGTTAGCCAAACCTTTGTCCCGTATGGCAATGCACACCACTTAGACACATAGATAGGACCCTTAGTGCAACACTAAATAACGCCCTCCCTGACATGACTGTGAAAGAGAACCGGAAAAAGGAAACTAGGTCTGGACACAGCCGCATGGCCGCCGCCATTTACACCTCTGACCTGGTTAGCCAAACCTTTGTCCCGTATGGCAATGCACACCACTTAGACACATAGATAGGACCCTTAGTGCAACACTAAATAACGCCCTCCCTGACATGACTGTGAAAGAGAACCGGAAAAAGGAAACTAGGTCTGGACACAGCCGCATGGCCGCCGCCATTTACACCTCTGACAGGCCTAGCCACCTCGAGTGCCACGCGCTATGACACCAGGAGCAGGGAGCGGGAGTGGGAGTGACGCGGTGGGCATGCACCTGGGCGAGCCGGCGAGTCGGTGGAGGAGACTGATTGGTGGGCAGCGCGCCAAGGCTGACGTCACCGACGCAGAGTGATATGAGGCACGGCAGGACTTTGGTTCGAGTGGAGTGAGCGAGTGAGCGAGTGAGCGAGAGCGACAGCGACAGCGACAGCGAGAGAGAGAGAGAGAGAGAGAGAGAGAGAGAGAGAGAGAGAGAGAGAGAGAGAGAGAGACTTTGACTTTTATGTCCTTTTATTATAAACAATGTAAAGCCATTTCACAAGCAGTTGTAAAAAAAACACATTTCACAAAGCAGTTGTAAAAAAAAAAAACACAGCAACTAGTTTAAAGAAATTGCATAAGGATCATGAAGGCACCACAAAAAGAGCAAAGGGTATTTAAAAGAAACCAGCAAATATACAAAAAAATATATATTGAGCAAATTAAGCGAAAAACTAAGAGAGAGAGAGAGAAATGTATTCAAGGACACAGGAAGAAACATATATGCAAGCAATCAGTTCCAAAGAAAAAAAGTCAAATCAATCAGGAATTATAAAGTAATTACCACTTTTGAATCATCGACTGAGCACAGAACATTGCCAATACACCACTTTCTCTCAAAAAGTTGGACGTTTCCATTACTGACAAAGAAATCAAATTCTAGCTTGAGTCGTGTTGAGACAAACCCTTTAAAAATAGAAATAGCCTCAGAGCCATAGCCGTTATCTATTTTAATTTTCCGAGATTTATGTATCGCATATTTTGCAACAGCAACCAAAAAATTGAGAAGAACACCCACATCCCTACATGTGGGCCTGAAAGACACACCAAATATAAACATATGCATATTGAAAGGGAAGGACAATTGGTGAAAAAGATATTCAAGGAACAAGAAAAGCGATGTCAGTCTACGACACTGTACATAAGCATGAAACAAATCCTCCTTCTGGTCACAGAAAGGACAAGTTTCCGGCAGTGAGCTGTTAATACGGTGGACAAAAATATTGGAGGGAAGCGCCCAGTGTGCTAACCTCCATTGTATGTCCGCTAACACACCATGTATTGGTAAGGTGTACATGTGAGGCCAAAGGGGGGTAGAGGGAGACCCCAACCCTAACCGCTCTGACCACAAAGCTACTCGTGTTCTCCCAGAGAGGGGTACATTCTTATTTTGTCGAGAGAGATCACGGATTCCAATTTTAGTTACAAGATGAAAAGGGGGGGTATGTTCAAACTCCGGCTGAAGAGAAGACGAAAGGAGCACTTTGATTTCAGGGAAACCTAACCGAAAGTCCTCAATGTTACCAACACCTTCCCAGCCAATGTTTAGCTGTCTAAATTTTCTTATGACTATACGTACAACTTGGTCTACAAGTCGGACAGACCGAGATCCAACTGAGGTTGCCACCAAACCAGCAGGTTTCCACTTAACTCCAGATGAATCTCTCAGATCACATACTTTGTTAATCCCTCCTTGGATAAATTTTTTAATCAGGGCATGGCTATGAGGGATACCAGGAAAAAAGATATTGAAGAAAAGGGGTTCTTGAAGGAACATTCGACAATTATAGCCCTCAAGGAAGCGGTGGACGTCAAACCTTTTCCAAGTGTCCAATAAACTCTGATAGAATCTCGGAAGAGAGGCAAAATTTATATGCTCGAGGTCTATCAAAAGAAGCTGCCGATCATATCTCAGTCTACCAGCCTGTTGTAACAGAAAAAATGCAAAGGGCCGCCAGGGCAGCTGTTCAGCGAACAGTAGTCTCTGCAGAGACTGCAGCCGAAAGGCCACAACCCGACCAGAGATATCAACAATGCCCTGGCCACCTTCCTTCCGGGGGTAGTACAATATCTCAGGCCTCAGCCAATGGTAGCCACTCCAAAAGAAGTTTACTAGCATTCGCTGAGTAGCCATAATTAGTTGGTTTGATGGCTGTAAAGCAATAATTCTGTGCCATAATTTTGTTGCAACCAGATTGTTTATGACAAGGGTACGGCCTCGATAGGAGATGGACCTCAGCAGTCCTTCCCATGCTTTCAATCTGTGCGTAATTTGCTCCAACACTCCTTCCCAATTTTTCATTTCTGTTTCACGATTACCGATATGCACTCCAAGATATTTAACCCCGTCCGTTCTCCAGACCAGGTTGTGTGGGAGTGAGGGTGGTGATACACAAGAGAGATTGCCTTTGCCACACCATAATGCTGTACTTTTATTCCAATTGATCCCACCGGAAGAGGCTGCAGAGAAATCTCGCATACAACGTTGTAAAGCAGAGACATCATTGGAGCTTCTAATCAAAACACAGACATCATCAGCATAAGCCGTCTGCACAAATTCTGCTCCTTCTATACTTCTCATTCCCTGAGGTATTTGCTGTCTAATAGACCGAAGGAGTGGTTCAAGGGCGACTATATATAGAAGCCCAGAGAGGGGGCAACCTTGGCGAATACCCCGTTGGAAAGGAAAGGGAGAGCATAACCTATTGTTGATCTTCATCATACATTGAGTATTAGTATACAGGAGTTTCACATAAGAGGTGAAAGTTTCACCAAACCCCATTCCTTTCAGGACAGAAAAAAGGTACTTGTGGTCAACACGATCGAAGGCCTTAGTTTGATCAAGAAACAGCAACCCAAAATCGTCACGCAGGAACTTATTGCATGAAATAATATCTCTTACCAAAAAAATATTATCATAAATAGATTTTCCAGGCACACAGTAGGTCTGGTCCGGGTGTATAACTGAACTGATCACAGTCTTCATACGATTAGCAAGTACTTTAGAGAAAATCTTGTAATCAACACACAATAAGGAGACAGGTCGCCAGTTATCAACCAGTTGAAGATTCCCAGCTTTTGGTAGCAAACAAACGACTGCTCGTCTACAAGACATTGGAAGTTCTCCGACACGTATGCTTTCATCGAGTACATCGAGTAAGTCAGGTCCCACAAGGGCCCAGAAGGTCTTGTAGAATTCTGTGGGCAGGCCATCTATTCCAGAAGCTTTCCCATCTTTCAGGCTCCGCACAGCTGCTTCAAGTTCAACAGCCGAAATTGGGGAATCGAGCATGCATCGCTCATCCTCCTCGACACTCGGAAGCCCAGCAGTTAACTCTCGTATCACCTCATTGTCCACGTTCTGAGGAGAATACAAGTTAGAATAGAACCCTTTCAGAGTACACCTGATCGCCTGCTGAGAGGTCACCAGCGACCCATTGGGAGTGAGTAAAGTATGAATTTGTTGTGACCTTTTGAGGGAAGACTCTAACTTAAAGAACTCTTTGTTTGGCATGTCCAGAGTTAAATAGCTCATTCGCATTCGGACCAAGGCACCCATCGCCCGTTGCCGTACCGCTTCCTCCAGCACTGCTTTCTTTGCCCATATTAGTTGGTCACGTGCACCTCTCCCAACCTCGTCAACATTCTGTTCTAACGATATAATTTCAGATTTTAACTGATCTATTGATATTGATTGGATTTTGGTGGTGTATGCACTATATTGTTGACAGAAATTCTTAATTTGGGATTTTGCAATGTCCCACCACAGCCGGAGACTATCATATTCAGGTCTGGAGGAGCGAATTTTCTCCCACACGACGTGAAAGGCCTCATTAAATTCCTTGTCATGTAAGAGACGAGTATTCAAAGACCAGTAAGCACTACCACCGGGTGGAAAGGGTAACTTAAAGGACATTGAGATTAAACTGTGGTCTGTGAATCCAGTTGGTAAAATTTTGGAGACAGACACCACATTCAACATTGGCTTGTTCACATAGAATCTGTCCAGCCTTGCCATTGACATAATACCATCATTGCATCTACACCATGTATAACAGCGTGAGAGTGGGTGTTGTGATCTCCACACATCCTTAAACCGAAAGATGTTGATGGTGTCCTCTAGAGCTTTCGTAGAGGCAACATGAGGCTCATGACCATTCCTATCAATTGACGGACAAATTGTGCAATTAAAATCTCCCGCGATACAGATAAAGGCTGTTGGGTCCAGAGTTTTTACAAAATCCCGCAGAGTGGAAAAGAAAATTCTTCTCTCCATTGGGTCACACGGTGCATAAACATTCACTACGATAATCTTTTGGGTATTATAAAGAAAATCTACGGAGATCAAATGCCCTTTATAGATTTCTTTAAATGAAACCTGTTGAGCACAAATCTTGTGACTTAGGCAAATGGCAACACCGGCCCGAGGTGTAGGGAACCCACTTAGCCACCATTGCCCTTTAAAAAGTTTCCCCCAATCGGCTACTTGAGCACTAGTAGCGTGGGTCTCTTGTAAGAGAATAATGTCAGCCTTTTCTTTTACAACCGCTTGAATGGTTTGCACCCTCCGTAAGGGGGCACGACCCCCATTTATATTTAAGGATACAACATTTAGTTCCATGGTTGATTCTTCTAGGGCAGTGTTTCCCTAACTTTATCCCTCCACGAACCCCCTGTGGATGTCAGAGGTGTCCATGAACCCCCACCTTTTCGAGACACGATCTGAGTTATTATCTATCTATAATTCCAGTAATCTCTGTTTGTACGTCTGTACGTTTGTACGTCTGTACGTTTGTCTGTGACCGCTGTTTCTCGACAACCACGGGTCCGATATACTTTTAACTTGCCAGGTATATTGCTGGGGACCCGAGGATGTGCCTTTTCAAGGTTTCATATTAATCGGACAATTACTTACCGAGCTATGTCCAAAAAACGATTCAACCAATCAGAGAGCAGCGAACGATCGCGTGTGCCGAACGTGGAGGACACACTCTGCCTCGGATGGCACATTTGAGAGCGTATTCATTTATTTCACGTTTGCAAACTATGTTGGCGTTAAACTATGTTTTAAAACTAATAAAACCGAATTTGCGATTCATTCGCTTTCCTGCGCGTTTGTGCACGCGATGGCGATTTCTTTACCAAACTCCGGAAGCCGTTCGCTTTGGACCAAACCATTGCATGTAAATAGAGGGGGGGGGGGGGATTGTCACCGTACTCGCAAGCCGTTCGCTTTGGACCAAACCATTGCATGTAAATAGAGGGGGGGGGATTGTCACCGTACTCGCAAGCCGTTCGCTTTGGACCAAACCATTTCATGTAAATAGAGGGGGGGGATATAATTTTAGATATAGATATAGTACGGGCAATGCCCTAGTCTATCTATAATTCCAGTAATCTCTGTGTGTTTGTTTGTTTGTCTGTGACCGCTGTTTCTCGACAACCACGGGTCCGATATACTTTAAACTTGCCAGGTATATTGCTGGGGACCCGAGGATGTGCCTTTTCAAGGTTTCATATTAATCGGACAATTACTTACCGAGCTATGTCCAAAAAACGATTCAACCAATCAGAGAGCAGCGAGCTATCGCGTGTGCCGAACGTGGCGAACACACTCTGCCTCGGATGGCACATTTGAGAGCGTATTCATTTATTTCACGTTTGCAAACTATGTTGGCGCTATGTTGGCGTTAAACTATGTTTTAAAACTAATATAAAACTAATAAAAACTAATTTGCGATTCATCGTAACTGCGATATACGACCTTCCGGAGCTCCCGTGAGAGCGTGCGCCATTACGGATAGTAATTCAATTAAAAACATAAAAACATTGTCCCAATTCAGTCAGAGCGAAGGGCGTTGTTTTAAGCGAAGAGCGTTTTATTTTTCCCCTTAAATTCAGTCGCCGGACGGTGAAAGCTTTTTTTTGGGGGCAGCTACTGGCAGCCACGTACGGCCAATCACAGGACACGTTGTTGTGTCGACGTGCCGTGTTGTTTTCCCTCGCGGTTTGGAATGTTTTTCCTTTTCATTTTTTTTCTCTTCCATACAGAAGTACGGGCATTTCCTTAAATTTGCGATTCTTTCGCTTTCCTGCGCGTTTGGGCACGCTATGGCGATTTCTTTTCTTTACCAAACTCCGCAAGCCGTTCGCTTTGGACCAAACCATTTCATGTAAATAGAGGGGGGGGGGGGGGGGGATTGTCACCGTACTCGCAAGCCGTTCGCTTTGGACCAAACCATTTCATGTAAATAGAGGGGGGGGGGATATAATTTTAGATATAGATATAGTACGGGCATACCCTAGTTATACTATAATACGCATAACAGTGCTTCGTAAAAGATCAAGTTCATAGTGTAATATTGTAATGAAAAAAAACAAGAGATTAACAAATATTTACTCGGAAACTTCAAGATCAGATCACGCATCGATCACCCATCACACACGATGAGACGGATGCTCCTGTTTTTCCTCCACGAGGCGTTTGATCCTCGGAGCTGTCTTGGAGAGGGCCACCCTCATGTCGGGGCCGACGTCAAGGCGTGCCCGCAGCTTTGTTTTCATGATGACCAACGCGGAGAACCCGGCTTCGCAGAGGTAGGTCGTGACGAAAGGCAGTGTCATTCGGAGCGCTTTCGCCGCTAGATGGGGGAAGGCCTCGTAGTTGCTTGCCCAAAACTCTGAGGGACTGGCGACGGTGGAGAACTGCATCTTCAGGCGGCCAGAGGCCTTCAGCTCGATCAGATCATCCTTGAGCTCGTTGTTGTCGTCAATGTCATCAATTAGAATCGTGAAAGGATCCTGTATCCACAGATCGACCGACAGATTCGGAAAGTATCCATCAAAACTGTCAGACAGAGACTTCAGATGACCCTTGATGTCGACGACAAGCATGGAGCAGAAATCATTCTGAGCGTCGTCATCCGCGAGGATTTGAGCGAGCTCCGGGAAGTTGACGAATGACCGCTTCTCCACGTGGTTGCTCCAAAGCCGCAGCTTTTCTCGAAGCGAGTTGATCCGTTCCGCTGCTTCGACGATCGTGAGGCTGCTCCCTTGAAGTGATATGTTGAGAGCATTAAGGTGCCCGAAAATGTCGCTGATGTACGCAAGCCTCGTGACGAAGACAGGGTCGCCGAAGTAGTCCGCCAAGTCGTTGCCTTTCTCATGCAGGAAAATTTCAATCTCCTGACGCAGCTGGAGGACGCGGTTCAGAATTTGGCCCCGGGATAGCCAACGCACCTCAGTGTAGTACAGAAGATGAGTGTATGCAGCACCGATGTCTTCACAGAAGACCTGGAAGAGGCAGTGGTTGAGAGCCCGAGCGCGGATGAAGTTCACTGCTGTGACAACGATAGCCATTACATCACCGAGCTCCTTGGGGAGCGTCTTGGTCGCAAGGGCGTGGCGATAGAGCACACAGTGTGTCACGATGACGTCGGGGCACTTGTCTTTCACCAGCGCAACGAACCCGGATCGCTTTCCCATCATCGCCGGGGCCCCATCCGTACACAACGATCCGAGCTTCGTCCACTCGATGCCGTTTTCTTCCATGAAATGGTTCACGATATTCATAATGTCCACCGATTTGGTTGTTGTTTTGAGAGGAGAACAGAACAGGAACTCTTCCTTCACAGCAAATCCCGCCAAGTAGCATGCAAAAACCAGCAATTGACTGCAGCTCGCTATGTCGGTGGATTCGTCGAGTTGCAAGCTGAAACGGCAGCGCGATTCCCGGAGTTCTTGTGTGACCTGAGCCACAATATCCTTTGACATGTCTTCAATTCTGCGCTTGATGGTGTTGTTGCACAGGGGAACACTCTTGAGTTTCTTGGCCTCCTCGGGTCCGCAAACCAAGTTCGCCATCACCACGGCACAGGGCTTTACAAGCGTTTCACTACTCGTATGAGCCTTTTTGTCTTTTGCAATGAGGAGCACTACTTCGTAGGAGGCTTCAAGGATAGGCTTCGTCGACGGTTGGAACCCGTGCCGAGTCAAGCTACCCTTCGCCATGAAGCGAGCTTTCTTGCTTCGGAACACGTCTTCAGAGTCATTCTGATGAGTCGGATGGGTGCTGGCGAGGTGGGCTTTTAGTTTTGATGGCTTCATCGACGCCTCCGCCAGCACTTTGTAACACAGAATGCATTGCAGACGTTCAGTCCCATCCTTCTCCACAAACTTCATGAACCCCCACTTGATGTACGAATCATCGTATTTGTGCTTCTTAGACATCATGGATTGCGGTCTGAATCTGTGAGAAAAAAAAAATATATGATGTTGATATAAATTATATGATATATCAGATTTTATTTCAACAAAAAGTACTCTAGTTTTGACTTTCAGAAACGTCTCACGAACCCCCTGGGATGGACTCACGCACCCCCTGGGGGTTCATGCACCCCAGTTAGGGAACCCCTGTTCTAGGGGGTGAAGTCCTCTTCCTCAATTAATTCCTTGTTTGCCTTCGTGATGGATTTCCTCAGCCGCTGAAATTCAGGTTCGGAGATTTCCACATGCTCACTCCTTTGCAGCAAAGGTTTTGCGGCTGCAAGGAAGGCCTGGATATTAGGAAAATGATCCTTAATTCGTACATGCCTTTGTCTGAAAGTTTCCTTCAAAAATCTGACAATATTTTCTTTTGAGATCTCCAAAGGCTGCTCTTCCTCCTGAGGGGGGGGGGGGGGGGGGGGAGCCCTGTCAACCATTGCCACTGGTTCCTCATGGCCGATCAGTGTCTCTGTAGTTAGAATTCCCTCCGTGACACTAGTAACGAGTTCCTCCTGAACCTGTACAGAAACACCTGTTCCATCCCCATCTACCTTAGGTTCTTCATCCTCTTCATCCTCATGCATCATTGCAATGGGGGGGGGGGAGGAGTCGTTATTAGTAGTAATGGGTATTTTGCATTCCCCATTAGAATTGATATGGTCATCAGTAGGCTGTTCGGTTTCGCAGGTTGATTTACAACCTTCAGGAAAAAGTTCCCCTTCATCCTGAGCAGGTGGTATCATGTCAGCCATAGTCTCACCACCTTGCTGATCTTCATGTGGAGGACTGTCTGAATCGTTTAAACTGCTTCCTGTCTGCACCACCAACACTTTAACACCTTTGTCCTCATTCCTCGCACTTACAAGTGACCGTTTCAAATTTTTCCGAGACGCCGCATCTACAATCTGCTGCTCCTCACAAAACATTCCCTCTACAGGTAGAGGCTTCTCCCTTACATTTGCTGACTCATCGTTTGCACGATGGCCAGCTGTACTGGATGACTCATCGCTTCCACGAAGCACAACCGTATGGGTCTCATCAGCACCACTCTTAGCCGTACCTTGATGGTCCGATGTAGATTCCCGCACTGAAGGCGAAACATCTATAGAATCCTCCGTAGTGGTCACGGGGGGAGGTGGTCCGGCTGCTGTGGCATACGTTTTCTCCCCATCAGGACAATACTGCCGAGTGTGTCCATGTACACCACACCCGTAACAAATCAACCTCTCCGTTGCCGCAAAAATCCTGTGCTCACGTTTTGACGACTTAAAAACGAGAGAGACATTCAATTGCGTCAAACCATCCTTCAAAACAACATAACAAAACCGTCTAAACGTTTCGATATGCTTAAGCTTCCCGTCTGTGGTGCGAATGGAGGCTTGGATAATTCTCGACACCACAGTACCGTACTGACCGAGCTTCTGAAGAATTTCCTCATTAGACAGCGTCGGTAGAACGTTTGATAGTATTACCTTCGAGGCCGGAGTGTTCCATGGCGAAACCGGAACAAACTGGTCATTGCCCAAGGTGAGTCCGTTCTGCACGACGATGCGCGCGAAACGGACACGTGAAACGAAGACAACCACCTTGTGGTGCATTCGGGACGCTGCCCGTATGTTCTCACAACCGATCAATCCTCCGATTGCGAGGAGCGTCTCCTCCAGCGAGACATCTTCCGGTGGGACAAAACACATGCCGTGTTCATCTGTTAACCCCTCATCGGCGTCACGACCGGCATTACTTCGACTATTCTTGCTAGCCATTTGAAGTAACTAAACGAAAAAAAGTAACCAATAAATGGTACAAAGGTTTATAAAGCCGAAATAAATGAAAAATAAACAACAACAACAATAACTGGGAAATAAATAAATAAATCCCGTTAACCACCTAAAGTGGATAACTCTAACCGCGCTGTCTCTCCCTCTCTCGCTCAGTAGACAAGACGATAGAAAGGGACACCGACACTCGGACAGCAGAAAGGACCAAAAGGTAGGAAGAAAGGAAAAAGCAACACGAGACACAGCACGTACCGCCAGTGACTGAGCAACAGACCTGGCAATCGCACGTGCGTGCTAAGCGAGCGGCAGCTGTGCAAAGTGGGAGGAGAGAGAGAGAGAGAGACAGAGACAGAGACAGAGACAGAGACAGAGACAAGAGAGAGAGAGAGAGAGAGAGAGAGAGAGAGAGAGAGAGAGAGAGAGAGAGAGAGAGAGAGAGAGAGAGAGAGAGAGAGAGAGACTGTTTCTTCCTTTTATTACAAGAGTACAAAAAATCAGTTATGTTCAGTCACAAAGAAACAAAACACAATAAAATGGTCTCAAGGAAAGGTTATTTTCAAATCATCATCATCAAGTGTGCATATGACATCATTAAAAACCCACTTTTCTTTAAAACATGTTAAATTCTTGTTCATTTAAAAAAACCGGTACTCTAGCTTTAGTCTTGCATTTACAAGAGCCTTAAGGGTGAGCAGTACATCACATGACGAGTCAGAAGCGTTTCCCATTTTTTTCTTCCTGGATTTATAAATTGCAAACTTGGCCTGGCCAATTAAAAAATTCATTAAAACCACATTCCTAAGGGAAGACGGTCCTAAAACACCATAAATAAAAACATTGTGATTGAAGAGGGAACCAAGCTTCACAAAGCGTTCCTGAAGGAATGTAAAAAGAGGTTGCAATCGTTCACACTCCAGGTATATATGCGGTAGGGTTTCAATGGATGCACAGAAAGGGCATAGATTAGAGTTAGCAGTAGAAAACCGGTTCAGTAAAACATTATAAGGTAAAATCCAGTGTACAAGTTTCCATTGAATATCTCCAACATACTTTGGAGTAGGCAAGAGATAAAAACTTCGCCAATTGGGGCAATTGGGTGGTATTGGGGGTAAAACATCCCGCCATCGAAGCCTCGGGTGCTCAGAAAATGTTTTTGCGTATAAAATTTTAACGTACGCGTTGTACAGAGTTTTCTTTGGAAAGGCGGGAAGGGATAATGCAGTATCATCAGGGCTGTTCAGGCCAGGGGACAGATTAAGTGGCGGGCTGAAGACTAGGAGTTTGGGGAAGTCTCCCGCTGTTTCCTCGGGGGAAGGGCCAAGTTCCTCGCAGGTATTACGATACGTTGTGGATATCCCTTGAAGGAACCGAGAGATGATCCTGACAGATTTTATTCCGGTTTTTTGTGCCACAGCGGCAGCACTCAGCCGGCAGCTCCCAGACTCTGTCATGAGGTCTTTCACTCGCAGCAGCTTGGCATCAACAAAACGTTGAACGAGTCCCCTATTATTCAAGCTGTTTTCCAGGAAGGGGTTGTAGCATAGGGGCTCGTTCAACAACATTTCCATGTTGTATGTTGCCATTTCACGGGAAAAGGACAGGGCTTGCCAGGCGTTCATCACCCCTTGGTAAAAGGTGGGCAGCAAGGATGAATCGATTTGATGAGGGTTCATCAAGAAAAGTTCTCGGTCGTAACCCAGCTTGCATGTAAGCTGTAATATGCAGTTAGCCAGAGGCCTCCAGAGTAGGGCTTCATCTCCATATACAAGTTGGCGCACGATATGAAGCCGGAAGACCATAATCCGGCTGCGGATATCAATAAGACCTTGGCCACCTTCAGCGAGTGGCAAGTATGCCACGGGGGGTTGGAGCCAGTGTTTCCCGCTCCTGAAAAAGTCGACAATGCTCTTTTGCAGTGTAATAAGAAGGCTCCCAGGCAGTTGTAGGCATATCATCTTATGCCATAGCATAGAGGCGACAAGATTGTTAATGACGAGAGTTCTTCCGCGGTACGAAAGTTGGAAAAGAAGTCCTTTCCAGCGGGCCAGTTTTGCCATTACCTTGTCTGGTAATCCCACCCAGTTCTGCTGCTCAAAGGTGTTGTCTCCGAGGAAAATACCGAGGTATTTAATGCCACTTTTCTGCCAGTTCACTCCTCCTGGTAGGACAATTGGCGGGCAATCTCCAGGTCCTATCCAAAGGGCTTCACTCTTCTTCCAGTTTACCTGGCCTGAACAAGCCTGACAATATGTTTTTAGTGCCTGAGCCACCGCAGTGACGTCAGTACTATTTTTTATATAAATACAGACATCATCTGCATAGGCAGAGACTTTTAGCGGTGTGGTAAGAATTGATCCAGTGAAGCCAGAAATGTGCGTACGTAATTGGAGCAGAAGAGGTTCGATGGCAAGAGATTATAAAAGTCCAGATAGCGGGCAACCTTGCCGTACTCCCCGTTGTACAGCAATGGGGCTACACAATACTTGATTAATTTTAAGAACACTGGATATATTACAATACAAAAGTTTAACGTACGAGATAAAAATAGGTCCAAACCCAAAATTCTCTAAAACTCTAAAAAGGTACATGTGGTCAATACAGTCAAAGGCTTTTCCTTGGTCAATAAAAAACAGACCAACATTCATATTAAAATTGTTACAAAACCGAATGGTATCACGGATAAGAAAGATATTATTAAAAATAGTACGTCCAGGAATACAAAAGGATTGATGTTCTCCTATTAGTACATTCATAAAAGGTTTCATTCGATTAGACAAGGCTTTGGCTAAAATTTTATAATCCGTACATAAAACAGAAATAGGACGCCAGTTCTCTATAAGTTGAGTGTCCGCTTTCTTAGGAATTAAGGTGGTGACTGCTCTCCGGCAACTCCACGGCAGTTGTCCATCCTCTAAACATTCATTCAATACCCGCAGTAGGTGAGGTCCAATAGTGTCCCAAAAAAACTGGAAAAATTCACTTGTCAGCCCATCCAGTCCAGGGGCTTTATCAGGTTCCAAGGCCTTCAAGGCAGCGGTGAGCTCAGGTAACCTAAGAGGATCCTCCAACTGCTGCTTCTGATCCTCCGTCAATGTTGGAAGGTTAGAAACAAGTTCTGATATTGCATCCTGGTTAATGTCATGCCGCATAAACCGTTGTTTAAAATGTTTCCGGGCACATTCCCTGATTCTGCCATCTTCATAAAGGAGTTCCCCATCATGGAGCAAGCGTGTAATCATTGACGAAGAGGCCCCCCTTTTAAGGCTGAAGAAGAATTTGGTTGGAGCATCAAGGTCGTGTATGTAACTCATCTTCAGGCGCAACAAAGCATTTTGTGCTCGCCTTTCGGATATGGAATTCAGTAAGGCCGTTTTTCCATGGATTTGTTGCCTCATTCCCTGGTAGCTCACACTTGCGGTTCCCTGAAGCTGTTCCTGTAATTCCAGGATTTCATCTTCAAGTAAGGTTGTGGTTTTTCTTTCCTCTTGAACACCATACGCACGATATTGTTGGCAGAACAGTCTGATGTGCGTTTTGGCATTATCCCACCATTGTCTGAGGTTTGAGAAATTCCCTTGGGAGGCAACCAGAATATTCCAAATTTCCGGAAAAATGTCCTTAAAGGTACTATCATCAAGTAAGTTGTTATTAAATTTCCAAAAAGCACTCTTGTGTTTCGGGCATGGGGCAGAAATTTTGAGAAATGTTGCGCTGTGGTCCGAGAATCCTGATGGGCAAATTTTGGATGACAGAACGAGGCGTTCAAGTGGAGGATTAATATAAAACTTGTCCAAGCGAGCAAGTACAATATTACCCTGAATGCATCGACACCATGTGTATTGCCTGCTTGATGGGTGCTGTACCCGCCATATATCTGTCAAATTCATTTGTTTTAAAAATTTGGTGAGAGGGATTGTGGAGGCAGGATGGGGCTCTGCACTGTTCCTGTCTAGTTGGGGTTGGAGGGTGCAATTAAAATCTCCACCAATACAAACATGATTGTCTTGGTTTTTTAGGGCGTTTTGACTGTCGAGGGACGTTAGGTGTGTCCCAAGGTCATTAAAAAAAACTCGCCGAGCTACAGGCGTACTTGGGGCATAGATATTAAAAATAGTATAGAATTTTCCATAGTAGTGGAATTCTAGGGATGCTAGGGATCCCTTGTGTATTTCGTCGAATTTAAGCGATGAAGGCGAAAAGGAGGGGCTAAGAATTATTGCGACACCGCCTTTGCGGGAGTCACCGTTACTAAAGAAGGACAGGCCGGGGAAGAGCCTGCACCACTCTGCGACACAGCAGTCGTTGGCATGGGTCTCTTGTAAGAGGGCAATGTCAACTTTCTTCTGTAATAAAAAATCCCTTACTTGAACTTTACGGACAGAGCTACATCCTCCGTTAATATTCAGGCTACAAATGGAAAAACTCATTACAGCTATAAGGAGGAGTGACCACCACTCAATTTTTTGATAGCAGTTCATTCTTAGCTTTTTGCAACCACTTCTTTAAACGGTGACGTTGGGAGGAATTGAAATTAAAAACGTGGGGCCGTTTTACCATCAGTTTAGCGGAATGTATAAAATCAGGTAGCTCCGGAAAAAAGGTTTCTATTACAACATTCCTTTTTCGGAATGTGTCCTTAAGAAACCTTTTTATCTCGGAGGGAGGGATTGGAGGGATTTCTTCTTCCTTAAGGCTACCACATTCACTAACAGAGTCATCTATATCAGATGGCTCAGATGGTGTGTCACACTGGTTTTCATCATTTATCTCCTCACCGTCATCACATCCCTCCACGTTATCGGATGGGGCATAGTCCATAGAGGGGGGGGGGGGACGGGGAGGGAGAGAAATGAGCCATCTTCAGGGGAGGGGGGGGGTGGGGGGGGGGTACTAATTTTTGTGGTTCAACCATATCAGTTTCTAGGTCAGTAGACAAGGGCGAGGATTCATCCACATCTATGTCCTCCAATACCGAGAAACGATTTTCTGTGACGAGGGACAAATCTAGGCCAGAGAGGAGGGGCTGTCGGTTTTCAGTTGTAGGTTTTTTAAAGAGGTGACCGTTTTCATCTGTTGTTTGCAGATGTCTTTTTCCTTTTGGGCAGACTAATTGAAACTCGTCCTGGTTAGTGGGAAGAGATTGCAAGGGTTTGGGGGGAGGGGGGGGGGGGGAGGGAGGACGTGATCATCGGGAGGGGGATCCCATCGGCTACCACGGCGGGAGAGGTAGGATCAGTTATAGCAGGCAACAAGCTGTGATTGGACGATGTCGCCTGGGGGGTGAGATCTATAGTTAACAGGAGATGGCTGCAATTAGATCCTTCAGTAGAGGGAGGGGCCCCTGTTTCAAGGGGAGGGGAGGGGGTACGGCGGGGGGGTTTGGATTGGTGGTAAGAGGGCTTGGGTCGGTGGTGGACAGATTGGGATCAGTGGTGGTAAGGCTTGGGTCGATGGTGGGAAGGTTCGGGTCGGTGGTGGGAGGGCTTGGTTCGGCGGCGGGAGGGCTTGGTTCGGTAGTGGGAAGGTTTGGTTCGGTGGTGGGAAGGCTTGGGTCGGTGGTGGGAGGGCTTGGGTCAGTGGTGGGAGGGTTTGGACCGGTGGTGGGAAGGTGGGGGGGTTGCTTATTCCCGGTTCGGAGGGGAGGTTGCACTTGTGGAGAATTCTCTTTTCGGGGGCAGTCATGCTTAACATGCCCAAATTGTCCGCAGCCAAAACATTTTAGAACGTTGGTGGACACGTACACTGTATATTCGTTCTGTTGATGTTTTAATTTTATTATAAGGTTTAAATCCTTCTGGGAATTTTTTAAAATCATAAACACTTGCCGCCGGAATGAAACCACGTGCCTTAAATCGTTGTTTCGTGACCCGAAGGGAATCATGGAGACACGAGACACGATGGTACCGTATCGGGACAACTCTTTAATTAGTACATCGTCGGATACAAATGGGGGGCAATTTGATATCACGACTTTTATCGCTGGGCTATCTAGTGGGGAAATCATTACAAATAAATCTGGATCGATTGTCAAACCCTGTTCGACAATTTGTGGGACACAATCCACGTCGGACAAAAAAATAACGATCCGCTTGTTCATCCGCGAAGCGGCAACAACCTTGTCGATCCCGACAACACGACCGGTTGCGAGGACAACGTCCTCGACACTAACCTCACGTTCCGGAGGTACACAAAAGAACCCGTGCTTACGGGTCAGGCTCTGAAAGGCCGTAAATCGAGATAGTGCAGCTGCCATGCTGGAACAGCTGCACTTACAACCCCTCCCCAACTCGGGGAGGGTGAATATATAATACAATCTTCCCTACCCGAACTCCGGGAATGGGAAGCAATCAGACCTCTCCGATTTCCCTAACTTCGGAAAAGGGAGGCAACAAAACAAACTGAAGGAAGGATAAACGAAAGGAAAAAAAGGAAATAGAGGTTTAAGATGAAGGAGCAAACACCGATCGGGCGACGCCCAAAAACGGCGAACCCTTACCAGCGATCACCCTGTGCTCTCCGGCTCTCTCTCCCGTCTCAACGTATATGGGAATCACCAGGAAGACTCCACGAACAGGTACAAGGACACAGAGGGGGGAAAACGGGGGGGGGGGGGGGAGGGGAATGGAGAAACAACACAGAGCACTCACAGGCCTCCACAAGCACACGCCATGACAGTACAACGAGAGAGAGAGAGAGAGAGAGAGAGAGAGAGAGAGAGAGAGAGAGAGAGAGAGAGAGAGAGACTGAGAGACTTTGACTTTTGAGTCCTTTTATTATAAAAATATAAAAAGTAACAATATACGTGTTTTACAATCAAATCAATACTGCCAACAAAAAGAAGAACCACCAAATGATCATCAAATAAGAAACATAATCAGCATCTCATAACAGTATTTTCAATTCGTTTTCTTCAACTCCACAAAAACCACCGACACACCAAGTATCAATAAAGTTTTGAAGATTTCCGGTCACGTTGGAAAAGGTAAACTCAAGTTTCAATCTTGCTGAGACCAATGCATTAAAAGACAACATGATATTGCAGTGCTCTGTCGGTTTGCCAGATAGTTTATCTTTTCTTGTTAAATAAACAGCAAGTTTCGCAGTTGCTATTAGGAAACTAAACAGTTTAGATACAGGATCTTGTTTAGGGGCAAAACAAAAGATGAAATTTCTCAAAGAAAAAGTAATATGCATTTTGTGTGCAATATAATTCAACCAATGAAACAAAGGAAATAATCGTACACAGTCTATGAATGCATGAAACAAATCTTCATTGACTGCACAGAAGGGACAACAAACAGATACAGGAGAAAAATGTCTAATAAACATGTTGGAGGGAACAATCCAGTGGGCCAAACGCCACTGGAGATCACCTGTTCTTTTGGATGTGGGCTCACTGTACATGGCTTCCCAGATAGGTTCGGAGGGGGGTCCTCCGGGTAACAATCCTTTCCATCGGGTAACTCCATTTAGCGACGGGTTCCCATTTAACAGCTTGAGGCACATCTTGTAGATGCCCTTGCTGTCCATTGTCTGGAAAAGCTTTGACCCATCGCTAACAGGGGGCAAATCGTTTTGAATGGGTTCAACAATTAATTTAGGCACTGTCGGCTCATTTGGATCTTCTTCTGTACCTCGAGTCCAAGTTAGGCCAAGTTGCCGTCCCAACTGAATCATTTTCCTCAAAATTTTTGCAATCATCCTATGGGACCAAATCCCTGTCAGGTCGGCGATTTCACTTACGGATTTCCAACCATACCCTGAGTCATGTCGGAGATGCCGCACCTTCACGATACCAGCTGCTATAAAGTGTTGGCAAAAATCTCGACTCTTTGGAATGTCGGGAAAGAGAGGGTTATAGAACAAAGGCTCGTGTGCCAGCATTTTCGTTACATATGTGTCCGCCTGACGACTCACAGAAAGGCTCTGCCAGGCATTTAAGAGGCTTTGGTAAAAAGCAGGGAGAACCGATATGTCGACATGCTGGAGGTTCATTTGAAAGAGTTCAAACCCGTACCCGAGCCTACCCGCTCGCTGCAGTACAAGGCGTGCAGGGAGCCGGCCTGGCAGATGTTCCATGTAGAGGAGACGTTGAATGGACCGCAGCCGGAAGGCCATTAGGCGGGCTTTGATGTCGACGAGGTTGTGGCCACCCTCAGCCGAGGGGCGACATATCACATCGGGTCGTAGCCAGTGGTAGCCTCCCCAGAAGAAGTCCACCAGTTTGCCCTGGAGTGCTTTGAGTAGGGCCTCCGGCGGTTGCAGGCAGATGAACCTATGCCACAACATTGTGGCAACTAAGTTGTTGATCACTAGCACACGGCCCTTGAAGGACAAATGAGGTAAAACCCTTTTCCATCGGTTCAATCTTTCTCCCACTTGCTCAATTACCCCGTCCCAATTTCTTTGAGCATACTGTGGGGAACCAAGGAATATGCCCAAGTACTTAATTCCCTCACTTCCCCACAGCAACCCTGCGGGGAGGGATGGGGGCGGCTGTGGTACAGGCTGAAGAAGGTTGCGATAAAGGGAGGGTATCCATAACGTCTTGCTCTTGTTCCAATTGATTTTTAAAGAGGAGGCAGCGTGAAACTTTGACAGGCACTCAACAACGATATCGATATCATCCTTATCTTTTACAAAGATGCAGACGTCATCCGCATAAGCACATAGGGTTAGCGGTGCACTCATGGGAGTGAGTGCTATTCCAGAAATCTTCTTTCTCAGTAGATTGAGAAGAGGCTCTAAAGAAAGAGCAAACAATAAACCAGAGACTGGGCACCCTTGCCGGACCCCTCTCCAAACCTTGATGGGGGGAGCCAGCACATTATTAATCTTAATTAAACTAAATACATCCGTGTATAGCAAGGAAATGTAGGAACGAAAGTTTGCTCCGAGGCCGCATGCCTGTAACACATGATGCATAAACTTATGGTCGATACTGTCAAATGCCTTTTCAAGATCAAGCGACATCATTCCAAAGTCTTCTTTAACACGGTTACCATCAATGAGATCTCTGATTAAAGAAATATTATCATGGATGGATCTTCCAGGAACACAGTAACTCTGTTCTGGCAGTACTAGATCACCGATAACCTTTTTTAGTCGATTAGCTAGTACTTTTGAAAAAAGCTTGTAGTCTGTGCACAGCAGGGAGATCGGTCGCCAGTTCACCAAAAGTCGGGGATCTTCAGTTTTCGGGAGCAAGCACACTACGGCTCTTCTTAGACTCAGCGGCATTATACCAGTCTGTATAGAAGTGTCCAAAACATTCAGCAACTCAGGGCCTAAAAGGTCCCAAAATGTCAGAAAGAATTCGGGAGGTAGACCGTCAATACCCGGAGCTTTCCCTGAGTCCATGGCAGCAAGAGCACAGGTTAGCTCAAGGAGGGTGATTGGTAGGTCAAGCTCCAACCGTTGAGCCTCAGTTAGGGAGGGGAGGTGAGAGGTTAAATCCATCATTGTATCATTACAAACAGTCTGCTCCTCAAAAAGTTTTGTAAAGAATTCAATAATGTTTATTCTAACATCATCTTCGTTGACAACAACGTTGCCTCTTGAGTCCAAAACAGAAGAGATTAGCCGTGATGGCTTGCTTAAGGATTCTAAATGAAAGAAAGACTTGTTTGGGGTGTCTGATAACTTTACATTCTGTATTCTAAGTCTAATTAATGTTCCGGCTGCTTTCTCTTGAACTAACTCCCTTAAAAGAGCTTTCTTTACAAGCAATAACCGGTAATTGGCGTCATTGTTTTCATGAGCCAATTTATTCTCCAAATGTAGAATATCCAATTCCAACCGGGCCATTGTAATGTGCTTGTCGTTTGTGCTGTGTGATTGGAAACATTGACAAAACACCCGAATTTGAGATTTCATGTTATCCCACCATATGCTGGATGAAGAAAAGGAAGATTTCTTTGCTACTAGACTTGCCCAGAAAACACGAAAGGCTTCCTTAAACATACCATCTTCTAGAAGTCTAACATTAAACTTCCAATAAGCGCTCCTATTTGCGGGTTGAGGAAAGGAAAGGTTTAGGGTTACCATATGATGGTCTGAAAACACGGAAGGAAAAATATTTGAAGAAACCGCAGTATTTTTAAAGGGTACGTTGATGTACCATCTGTCAAGCCTTGCCAAGGATACTCGACTATTGGCGCATCGACACCAGGTGTACTGGGATGTGCTTGGGTGGTGCAACCGCCAAACATCAACGAGGCCCATTGTGCTAAAAAAATTGGATAAGTGTACATGGGACTCAGGATGGGGTTCGGCAGAATTTCTGTCAACCGATGGGTCGAAGGTGCAATTGAAATCACCTCCGACACACACACAATGATCAAAATCAACTGATCTTAAGTGATTTATCATTGCGGTGAAGAAGGACTTACGCTCTACGCTATCACTTGGCGCATACACATTAAAAATAGTGTAATGGAAGTTATGGCTTACTAGTTTGAGAGAGCTAAGCCGACCATTTATTACCTCCTGAAAATGGCATGACTCACACACGAGGCCTGGCTTCAGCAAGAAGCCGATTCCAGCAGATGAAGCTGATAAATTGCTGAAATAGCATTGGCTCTTAAAAAGTTGATGCCAGTTATGTTCCACATTTGGTGTGATGTGAGTTTCTTGAAGTAAGATCACATCCACCTTTTTCCGTTGAAATATGTTTTTTACTTGGACCTGGCGGAGGTGTCTAGCACCACCACCGTTAATATTTAAGGTTGCGAGTTTTATAGTTTTCATCCTGTATTGATGAAATCAGCCTGTGGCTGGGAACACTCTACACCTGCACGTGTGATGAATTTTCTTAACCTGTGGTATTGTGACTTATTCAGGTCGAATTGTTCAGGCGTTTTAATTATGGATTTTGCAGTGTGGATGAATGCAGCCAAATCGTCAAAATGGTCTTTAATGACTATGTTACGCTGTCTGTACGTTTCGGCTAGAAACGACACGATGTGTTGGGGGGGTATCTGTGACTGAGATGCTGATGACTGTGACAGCTCAGTCACTTCCACCTCGTCCTCAGACTCTGACAGGTCTGATAATGTCCCACCTGGATCTTGGGCCTTACTTGCAGCTCTCACAAGCTCCTCTGGAGGCATCTCCTGAGATTTCGTTGGGTACTCTGGTGCACACTCACGAGCAGACTGGTGCTTACTTTCTTTATGTGTGCTTTGGCAAATGGCTGCAGATCTCTGCGTAGCCGGGGTTACGATTTCTGTTTGTGAGACAGAGCAATTTGTTTGGTCACCAGTCCGCTCAGCTACTGGAGGGGGGACCGGTGGGGCTTCGCGTTCAGGCTCAAAAATGGCCGCATTGTTCGGATCAATGTCGGCTTTATTCTCAGAGCTTGGGAAATCAGTAACATCTTCTTTACCACTTTGGCGTTCGATATTTTCGTTTGCTGTAAACGTTTTGCCCTCTTTTGCAGAGACAGTGTCTCTGCCCAAGACAGCCTTCTTTATCGCACCATCGGGGCTATTTGTTAGTGGTGCTTTCCATTTTTTGGTCAGTATGACAAGTTCTTCATTCATGGGTTCGTCAGCAGTACTAGCATCACCAAGTGCCATCTCACTGGGTTTGGGTAGCACCGGGGCGTCGGGAAGCACGGTCGGGGCGTCGGGAAGCACAGTCGTGGCGTCGGGAAGCACAGTCGGGGCTTCGGGAAGCACGGTTGGGGCTTCGGGTAGCACGGTTGGGGCTTCAGGTAGCACGGTTGGGGCTTCGGGAAGCGTAGTCGGGACCTCGGGAAGCACAGTTGGGACATCAGGAAGCACAGTCGGGGCGTCGGGAAGCACGGTCGGGGCTTCAGGTAGCACGGTTTGAGCGCCAGGAAGCACGGTTTGAGCGTCGGGGAGCACGGTTTGAGCGTCGGGGAGCACGGTCGAGGCGTGAGGAAGCACGGTCGAGGCGTGAGGAAGCACGGTCGAGGCATGAGGAAGCACGGTCGGGGCGTTTTCTTTTTTACAGCCCACATTGGTGTGTCCCAATTTGCCGCACTTCGTACAAGATGCTTTGGGACAAAACCTTTTAACGTGTCCGAAGGCTCCACAAAGGAAGCACGTTAAGGTGCCTGACGAAGCGTACATTTGATATTGACGATCATTTACCGAAATTTTAAACGAGATGTTTAGTCCTGTATCGTCGCCGCGATCAGGAAGCACCATGAATACTTGTCTCCGGAAACTCATAACATGTTTCACTCGTTCATCCCGACATCCCAGGGGAATCATCGAGATTCGGGAAACAACAGTTCCATACCGGGTCAGAACAGCCATTAACTTATCATCTGTGATAAACGGAGCGACATTTGAAATAATAACTTTAATCGCCGGTGTGTCCATCGGGGAAACCATGACGAACTGCCCACCTTTCAATGACAGACCGGTACTAACAACATCATGCACGAACTTCTCGTCCGACACGAAAACAACAAACTTTTGGTTCATCTGCGACGCGGCGCGGACATTTTCATCGCCGATAACATTCCCTACAGCTAGGATAATGTCCTCGGTAGGAACACCTTCGGGAGGGACACACACGAAAGCATGCTTCCTTGTTAGGGTTTCAAACCCTTCCTGCCGTGCACGAACACTCGCCATAACGGCGATGTCTCACCTTTCCACCTTGACCAGGCGGAAAGGACACAAAATAAATAAAGTCGAAATGAAATAATGAATAATAAAGTTCACACGACGCGAGTAAGGTAAACAGCACCGACGGAGCAGGTAAACTGAACCGAACGGGTCTGCTCTCACCTTTGGGCTCTTCTCTCACTCTCTCTGTCTCAAGGGGGGGAAAGGGATACAGGTGGTAAAGAAGGACACGACAGAGGCGCGATAGGAAAGGAAGGAATGGGGGGGGGGGGGGGGGGGACAACACAACACAAGCACGGAGCTACAGCACACGAACACCAGTGCACGCCATCTTGCCACGCCCAACACACGAACGGCCAGCAGGGGGCGCGAGAGAGGAGAGAGAGAGAGAGAGAGAGAGAGAGAGAGAGAGAGAGAGAGAGAGAAAGAGAGAGAGAGAGAGAGAGACTTTTGACTTTTCTTCCCCTTTATTACAAGGAAAACAAGTTTTACATGGTGAAGGATGTTTGTACAGGCATCAAAAGAAATAACCAGGAAGGAAAGGGGTAACAAAGAAGCAATACTTTAGATTTATAAATTGATTGTTAAAACACCACCAACCATACCACATAAGGATTGTTTCACACACCACCGATTTTTAAATAAAGCAGGATCTTGAGTTTCAAACTCAAAAAGAACACGCGATGTAACCAATGCTTTAAAAACAGTTAAAACGTCATCAGCTAAAACGTCAGTGTTCTGCAGTTTTCGTTTCCTCGATAAATAAATGGCAAGTTTTGCCTCAGAACACAGAAAGTTTGCTAAAAGACATTCATTTTTACATTGATACAAAACATTAAAACCAAATATGAAAACACAATGTGTAAAAGTCAAACCGAGCCCCCGGATCACATGTGACAGGATTTTAAAAAACGAGGCCAACCTTGAACATTCAATGAAAATGTGAAAAATGGTCTCTGGGGTGTCGCAAAAGGGGCACAATTCCGAGTTTTCAGGACATATACGGTGGGACAGGATGTTGCAAGGCAGGATATGGTGCGCTAACCGCCATTGTAGATCACCCGAGCGCTTGACAGTAGGTTCTTTGTACATCACCTGCCAGTTTATTGTTGTGAAACGGTTAGCTTGGAGCAGCGCTCGCCAATGAGCTTGTGGCTCTGCAGGTTTGCCAGGAAAAAGAGTGAGAACACATAGATTGTACACTGAGGATTTCTCCATCTGGTTAAAGAGCCTAAAACTTTGAAATAAAATTAAAAGATTTGGGAAAGGACATTGGGATCGATGGAGGGCATCTTCTATGTCTGGGTCCCATTTTAACCCGGTTTGCTTAAAGGTCCGTAAAATCACAGAGAAAATTCTGCCAATGACTCTGATGGACCTCACACTGGTGGCCACGGCAATGTCAGCAGCTGGCTTCCATCTATGTACAAGGGGGTTCCTGAGGTGTTTTACTCTGGTAACGCCGACATCAATAAACTTTTGCATGAAAGATCTGTCACTACAGACCCCATCAAAAAAAGAATTTAAAAATATTGGTTCATTTAAAAACATCTGAAGGGAGTAAGCACTGGTGTTGCGGCGAAAAGAAACAGCCTGCCACGCTTCCAGCATGCTTCGGTAGAACAACGGGACCGATGTCATATCCACGCGCTTCGCGTCGAGAAGAAAAAGCTCGTCACCATAGCCAAGTTTCCCAGCTTGCCTAAGCAAACAATGGGCAAAGGCTTTCCATGGGACGTCGGAGTATAGAAGCCTTCGTACTGAAAGGAGGCGAAAAGCCATCACTTTGCTCGTCACATCTATTAGCCCCTGTCCACCTTCTGCAGTCGGCAGGCTTAGTATTCCTGGCCGGAGCCAGTGCTTTCCCCCCCAGAAAAAATCTACAAAAGAGCTTTGAAGTTTTTTAAGGATAAAACCTGGGGCCTGCAGTGCTTTAAAAACATGCCAGAGCATTGATGCCGCGAGATTATTAATGACCAGAGTACGACCCCGGAAGGAAAGCTGCCTCAATAGTCCCCTCCATTTTATCAACCGCTGCTCGGTTTTGGTAATCAGCGACTCCCAGTTTTTTGAAATAAAATCTTGAGTTCCAAGAAAGACACCGAGGTAGTGTATTCCTTCATTGGTCCATACAAGGTGCCCTGGTAGGGTTGGAGGGGGAGTTTCATTCCGTGGACCTAAGTAAAAAGCTTTGCTCTTTTCCCAATTAACTTTAGTCGAGCTTGCCAGGCTAAATTCCTCGACAGACTCAACCAGAGCGCGAACATCGTCATCGGAGTACACAATTGCACAGAGGTCATCCGCATAAGCAATGGTCTTTACGGGATTTTCTAACGGCAGAGGATAAAACCCTTGTAGCCGTGTGCGTAAACGATGTAGTAAAGGTTCAATTGATAGGGAGTATAGAAGGCCAGACAGGGGGCACCCTTGACGAATACCCCTGGTAACAGGGAAAGGCTGACTTAAGATGTTATTAACTTTGAGCAAGCTAAAAATATTATTATACAATATTTTGATATAACAAATAAAATTTTCCTTAAAACCAAACCCCCGTAAAACTGCAAAGAGATAAGAGTGATCAATCGTGTCGAAAGCTTTTTCTTGGTCTAAAAACACCAGACCAACATTTCTATGTTCAGCAATACAAATGTCAATCATGTCACGTACAATAAAAATGCTATCGTGTATTGTCCTTTTAGGGATGCAATAGGATTGATCGGGGTGTACAATCTCCCCAATCAGAGGTTTGAGGCGGTTGGCAAGAACTTTTGAAAAAATCTTGTAGTCCGTGCAGAGGAGCGAAATGGGACGCCAATTTTTAAGCTGCTGGAGGTCTCCTTTCTTAGGTATGAGAGCAAGTATAGCCCTGCGACAGCTGATTGGTAACAAGCCTGTTCGTAGGCTATCAACTAAGAGGTCAAGCAACTCAGGTCCCAACAAATCCCAGAAGGTTTTGTAGAACTCTGCAGGGATTCCATCAAGTCCAGAAGCTTTACCTGTGGGCAAAGTTTGCAACGCAGTAAAGAGTTCGTCAAGAGTCACTTCCTTGTCAAGTTGTTGACATGCAGGTTCGGACAAGGTGGGCAAAGAAGTGGTTAAGGAACGAATCATGTCTTCTTTAGTGTTTCTGGCGCAATACAAGTCAGAGAAGTATTGTTTTGTCAAGCTTCTAATGTCTTTTGGATCGTGCGTTGTTCGGCCTCCTGGTGCCTGCAGCGAAGTTATTTGCTGGTTTCTCTTTTTTCGTGCTTCCAAAGCAAAGAAAAACTTGGAAGGAGTATCAATAAAGCTGTAGTTCTCCATTCGTAGCCTTATTAGAGCCCCTCTGGCTTGTTTTGCACAGAGTTGAGCAAGGAGTGCTTTCTTCGTTGCTATTAAAGAACTAGTCCTTTTGGCACTGGGAGCTGGGAGGCTTGACTGGAGAGACAATATTTCTTTGGCAATTAGAGATTGCAGCGCAGATTCGTTCTTTGTACAAAAGGAGCTATATTGCTGGCAAAAGGTCCTAATATGGGTTTTCGCATTGTCCCACCATTGTATGAGGCAGGAGTAGGAAGGCTTCCGTAGTAGTAAAGCTTCCCAAAAGGCTCGGAAGGCGACCGGAAAAGCGTCATCTTGCAGAAGACTCACATTGAAGGTCCAATGGGCAGTGCCACGATTTCGAGCCGGGGAGAGTATATGAAGAACAACCATGTGATGGTCCGAAAAACCACTTGGGGTGGCGTCGACATGGTCTATGACGTTTAAAGAGTCATTATTGATGTAAAATCTGTCTAGCCTTGCAAGAGATAGCCGGCCATTTGCACATCGGCACCACGTGTATTGCCGTGCAGATGGGTTCTGGAGTCTCCATACATCCATAAGGGAGAATTTGGACAATGCTCTCTTTAAGGGTGTTGTACTTGATGGGTGGGGCTCTTCTCCATTACGATCAAGGGTGGGATACAGTGTGCAATTAAAGTCCCCACACAGACAAACAAGGCCATCAAAATCAAGGTGTGTGAGGGACATTTCTAACTGTGTGAAAAAAGCTAATCTTTCTGTGCTCGTACTGGGTGAATATACATTTATGAAAGTGTGTTTATAACCATTATAAAAGAAATTAACTGAAACTAAATGCCCTTTAGTAATCTCCTTAAAAGTGACATTTTCAGGACAGAAAGAAGGATTTAAATAAATAGCCACTCCAGCACTAGGACAGGTCAAGCTACTAAAGAACCACTGTCCTTTCATGATGCGAGTCCATTCGCTCATGCACGAAGAGCTACATCTTGTTTCTTGCAAAAGAACAACATCGAAATGTTTTTGCTCGACAAGCAACTTTACCTGAGCTTTACGCAGGGGTGAACGTCCCCCATTTATATTTAAAGTTACAACAGAGAAGGTCATGGTGTAGGCAGGGAAGATTTATCATGTACAGGGAAGTTAGGGTGTGCTTGTAGCTCTTTCCGAGCTTTCAATACACACTTTCTAAGGCGAAAAACTTGCGACTCAGTCACACCAAGTTGTTCAGCCTTAAGGAGGAGACGTCTTGAGGAGTTTATAAAGCCAGACAGGTTCGGGAAGAAGGTTACAATTTTAACCTATTTCTTTCGAAAGGTGTCCTGAAGAAACTTTAGAATTTCCGTGGGTGATAAATCATCATCACCCTCCAGTTCCTTGGCTATTGCTGGGTCATTCCAGACCTCGCTACTAGCACTAGAGGCAAGCGACGAGGCCCCATCTGAGTCGTAATCTGGAAAGTCTTCATTTTTTTCCCCACACACCGAAACCGATGCTCTCATAACGGGAGTATCGTCTTCTACTAAAGGTGCAGCTGTTTCCACAGCGGGAGTTTTAAAAACCGTAACAGGGATTAACGCTTTTATATCAGAGGCTTTGCACTCTCCTTCTGGAGCTGCTGCTTCTTCTTCCTCCATTACCTCAGACACTTCATCGTCAGCAGGGCGCGGGACGAGAGCAGGTTTGTGGTTCTTGACTTTAGTTTCAGTAACCGGGGTGGTTACCACAACATCTTGGGGCATTGCGCTTGGTCCTTGTTCATGAGAGGAATGAACAGAAACGTCTTCTTCCATTTCAGCAAACACACTGAACCTATTCTGCAGCAGAAGACCAGCTGCAGGAGCTTCTGTTTCTAAAAGAGAAACATTACGTTCATTCGACGGCGCTATCTTTTTCGAAACGCTCGCCTGTATGTCCTCATTACCGCTTCCTCTTTTATAACTCCTCCTGGAGGACACGGTAGTAAAACCCGCGTCATCCGCCGGTGAATTATCGATTTCCGCGCTCGAATGTGAAGGCTGATCTGCCGTCCCAGACGCGCCATTATCATTGCGAAGATCGACATTTGGTTCTGTCCGTCTAGATGTGCCACTAGGATCGGCATTTGTTCCTGACTGTCTAGATGTGCCGCCGGATACACACTTCGGACAAGCACCTTTTAAATGTCCGAAGGCACCACACGTGAAACACGTCATTGTCTCTGTTGCGATGTACATTCGATAATTTCGATTTTCAACGACCAACGTAGCTGAGGCATTGAGCGATTGAGCATTGTTTTTTAACACCATGTAACAGTGCCGCCGAAAGGACATGATATGGCGGACTGTAGAATCCGAACGCAAACGGAAGGGAATCATGGAGATTTTTGACACCACGGTGCCAAACTGTGTTAAAACGGACAAAATCTGTTCGTTTTTAACAAAAGGCGGTAAATTAGATAAAGTGATTTTCACCGCGGGTGAGTCCAACATACTAACGTTAACGAAAATATCTGGCGGTAAGGACAAACCAGTTTCAACCGCCTGAGCGACATAGCGCACCTCGGAAAGAAAAACAACAACTCGTTGGTTCATCTTTGAAGCTGCTAACACATTTTCAAAACCAACGAGTTCACCCAAGCCCATCACGACGTCATCGACCCGAACCCCGTCGGGTGGACTAACTATTACCCCATTTTTACGAGTAAGTGACTCGTAAATGCTTTTCTGCAAACGACTGTTTGCCATAGCGATAAATGAACCAAAACTAAGAAAAGATTTGAAAAAGCAAAACAAAATAGAACCTATCGCAAGCAAAGCCTGCAGGCGAAGGTAAAATGAAAAGAAATAGAATAAGGGAGCCGATAAACGACGATAATGAAAACACGACAAGCAGAGCACAGGCCCGAAGAACACAAGGTTCTTTAGGACTCGCACCAAACTCACCGTGCGCGCTCTCTTTCTCTCTCTTGTCTCAACGAAGAAGGAAAACACGGGGAAAACTTCACAAACACGTACAAAGACACAGAGGGAGTGAAAAGGGGGATGGGAAAGGCAACAACACAACACAGTACTCACAGCTCCTCACACACAGCAGCCATGATTGCCACACCCACGCACGACTCACCAACGACCAGCAGGGGGCGCGAGAGAGAGAGAGAGAGAGAGAGAAAGAAAGAGACAAAGAGACAGACTGTTTCTTCCTTTTATTACAAGAGTACAAAAAATCAGTAATGTTCAGTCATAAAGAAACAAAGCACAATAAAAATGGTCTCAAGGAAAAATTATTATCAAATCATCATCATCAAGTGTGCATATGACATCATTAAAAACCCACTTTTCTTTAAAACATGTTAAATTCTTGTTCATTTAAAAAAACCGGTACTCTAGCTTTAGTCTTGCATTTACAAGAGCCTTAAAGGTGAGCAGTACATCATATGACGAGTCAGAAGCGTTTCCCATTTTTTTCTTTCTGGATTTATAAATTGCAAACTTGGCCTGGCCAATTAAAAAATTCATTAAAACCACATTTCTAAGGGAAGACGGTCCTAAAACACCATAAATAAAAACATTGTGATTGAAGAGGGAACCAAGCTTCACAAAGCGTTCCTGAAGGAATGTAAAAAGAGGTTGCAATCGTTCACACTCAAGGTATATATGCGGTAGGGTTTCAATGGATGCACAGAAAGGGCATAGATTAGAGTTAGCAGTAGAAAACCGGTTCAGTAAAACATTATAAGGTAAAATCCAGTGTACAAGTTTCCATTGAATATCTCCAACATACTTTGGAGTAGGCAAAAGATAAAAACTTCGCCAATTGGGGCAATTGGGGGGTATTGGGGGTAAAACATCCCGCCATCGAAGCCTCGGGTGCCCAGAAAATGTTTTTGCGTATAAAATTTTAACGTACGCGTTGTACAAAGTTTTCTTTGGAAAGGCGGGAAGGGATAATGCAGTATCATCAGGGCTGTTCAGGCCAGGGGACAGATTAAGTGGCGGGCTGAAGACTAGGAGTTTGGGGAAGTCACCCGCTGTTTCCTCGGGGGAAGGGCCAAGTTCCTCGCAGGTATTACGATACGTTGTGGATATCCCTTGAAGGAACCGAGAGATGATCCTGACAGATTTTATTCCGGTTTTTTGTGCCACAGCGGCAGCACTCAGCCGGTAGCTCCCAGACTCTGTCATGAGGTCTTTCACTCGCAGCAGCTTGGCATCAACAAAGCGTTGAACGAGTCCCCTATTATTCAAGCTGTTTTCCAGGAAGGGGTTGTAGCATAGGGGCTCATTCATCAACATTTCCATGTTGTATGTTGCCATTTCACGGGAAAAGGACAGGGCTTGCCAGGCGTTCATCACCCCTTGGTAAAAGGTGGGCAGCAAGGATGAATCGATTTGATGAGGGTTCATCAAGAAAAGTTCTCGGTCGTAACCCAGCTTGCATGTAAGCTGTAATATGCAGTTAGCCAGAGGCCTCCAGAGTAGGGCTTCATCTCCATATACAAGTTGGCGCACGATATGAAGCCGGAAGACCATAATCCGGCTGCGGATATCAATAAGACCTTGGCCACCTTCAGTGAGTGGTAAGTATGCCACGGGGGGTTGGAGCCAGTGTTTCCCGCTCCAGAAAAAGTCGACAATGCTCTTTTGCAGTGTAATAAGAAGGCTCCCGGGCGGTTGTAGGCATATCATCTTATGCCATAGCATAGAGGCGACAAGATTGTTAATGACGAGAGTTCTTCCGCGGTACGAAAGTTGAAAAAGAAGTCCTTTCCAGCGGGCCAGTTTTGCCATTACCTTGTCTGGTAATCCCACCCAGTTCTGTTGCTCAAAGGTGTTGTCTCCGAGGAAAATACCGAGGTATTTAATGCCACTTTTCTGCCAGTTCACTCCTCCTGGTAGGACAATTGGCGGGCAATCTCCAGGTCCTATCCAAAGGGCTTCACTCTTCTTCCAGTTTACCTGGCCTGAACAAGCCTGACAATATGTTTTTAGTGCTTGAGCCACCGCAGTGACGTCAGCACTATTTTTTATATAAATACAGACATCATCTGCATAGGCAGAGACTTTTAGCGGTGTGGTAAGAATTGATCCAGTGAAGCCAGAAATGTGCGTACGTAATTGGAGCAGAAGAGGTTCGATGGCAAGAGAGTATAAAAGTCCAGATAGCGGGCAACCTTGCCGTACTCCCCGTTGTACAGCAATGGGGCTACACAATACTTGATTAATTTTAAGAACACTGGATATATTACAATACAAAAGTTTAACGTACGAGATAAAAATAGGTCCAAACCCAAAATTCTCTAAAACTCTAAAAAGGTACATGTGGTCAATACAGTCAAAGGCTTTTCCTTGGTCAATAAAAAACAGACCAACATTCATATTAAAATTGTTACAAAACCGAATGGTATCACGGATAAGAAAGATATTATTAAAAATAGTACGTCCAGGAATACAAAAGGATTGATGTTCTCCTATTAGTACATTCATAAAAGGTTTCATTCGATTAGACAAGGCTTTGGCTAAAATTTTATAATCCGTACATAAAACAGAAATAGGACGCCAGTTCTCTATAAGTTGAGTGTCCGCTTTCTTAGGAATTAAGGTGGTGACTGCTCTCCGGCAACTCCACGGCAGTTGTCCATCCTCTAAACATTCATTCAATACCCGCAGTAGGTGAGGTCCAATGGTGTCCCAAAAAAACTGGAAAAATTCACTTGTCAGCCCATCCAGTCCAGGGGCTTTATCAGGTTCTAAGGCCTTCAAGGCAGCGGTGAGCTCAGGTAACCTATGAGGATCCTCCAACTGCTGCTTCTGATCCTCCGCCAATGTTGGAAGGTTAGAAACAAGTTCCGATATTGCATCCTGGTTAATGTCATGCCGCATAAACCGTTGTTTAAAATGTTTCCGGGCACATTCCCTGATTCTGCCATCTTCATAAAGGAGTTCCCCATCATGGAGCAAGCGTGTAATCATTGACGAAGAGGCCCCCCTTTTAAGGCTGAAGAAGAATTTGGTTGGAGCATCAAGGTCGTGTATGTACCTCATCTTCAGGCGCAATAAAGCATTTTGTGCTCGCCTTTCGGATATGGAATTCAGTAAGGCCGTTTTTCCATGGATTTGTTGCCTCATTCCCTGGTAGCTCACACTTGCGGTTCCCTGAAGCTGTTCCTGTAATTCCACGATTTCATCTTCAAGTAAGGTTGTGGTTTTTCTTTCCTCTTGAACACCATACGCACGATATTGTTGGCAGAATAGTCTGATGTGCGTTTTGGCATTATCCCACCATTGTCTGAGGTTTGAGAAATTCCCTTGGGAGGCAACCAGAATATTCCAAATTTGTGGAAAAATGTCCTTAAAGGTACTATCATCAAGTAAGTTGTTATTAAATTTCCAAAAAGCATTCTTGTGTTTCGGGCAGGGGGCAGAAATTTTGAGAAATGTTGCGCTGTGGTCCGAGAATCCTGATGGGCAAATTTTGGATGACAGAACGAGGCGTTCAAGTGGAGGATTAATATAAAACTTGTCCAAGCGAGCAAGTACAATATTACCCTGAATGCATCGACACCATGTGTATTGCCTGATTGATGGGTGCTGTACCCGCCATATATCTGTCAAATTCATTGGTTTTAAAAATTTGGTGAGAGGGATTGTGGAGGCAGGATGGGGCTCTGCACTGTTCCTGTCTAGTTGGGGTTGAAGGGTGCAGTTAAAATCTCCACCAATACAAACATGATTGTCTCGGTTTTTTAGGGCGTTTTGGCTGTCGAGGGACGTTAGGTGTGTCCCAAGGTCATTAAAAAAAACTCGCCGAGCTACAGGCGTACTTGGGGCATAGATATTAAAAATAGTATAGAATTTTCCACAGTAGTGGAATTCTAGGGATGCTAGGGATCCCTTGTGTATTTCGTCGAATTTAAGCGATGAAGGCGAAAAGGAGGGGCTAAGAATTATTGCGACACCGCCTTTGCGGGAGTCACCGTTACTAAAGAAGGACAGGCCGGGGAAGAGCCTACACCACTCTGCGACACAGTAGTCGTTGGCATGGGTCTCTTGTAAGAGGGCAATGTCAACTTTCTTCTGTAATAAAAAATCCCTTACTTGAACTTTGCGGACAGAGCTACATCCTCCGTTAATATTCAAGCTACAAATGGAAAAACTCATTACAGCTATAAGGAGGAGTGACCACCACTCAATTTTTTGATAGCAGTTCATTCTTAGCTTTTTGCGACCACTTCTTTAAACGGTGACGTTGGGAGGAATTGAAATTAAAAACGTGGGGCCGTTTTACCATCAGTCTAGCGGAATGTATAAAATCAGGTAGCTCCGGAAAAAAGGTTTCTATTACAACATTCCTTTTTCGGAATGTGTCCTTAAGAAACCTTTTTATCTCGGAGGGAGGGATTGGAGGGATTTCTTCTTCCTTGAGGCTACCACATTCACTAACAGAGTCATCTATATCAGATGGCTCAGATGGTGTGTCACACTGGTTTTCATCATTTATCTCCTCACCGTCATCACATCCCTCCACGTTATCGGATGGGGCATAGTCCATAGAGGGGGGGGGGACGGGGAGGGCATCTTCAGGGGAGCAGGGGGGGGGTACTAATTTTTGCGGTTCAACCATATCAGTTTCTAGGTCAGTAGACAAGGGCGAGGATTCATCCACATCTATGTCCTCCAATACCGAGAAACGATTTTCTGTGACGAGGGACAAATCTAGGCCAGAGAGGGGGGGCTGTCGGTTTTCAGTTGTAGGTTTTTTAAAGAGATGACCGTTTTCATCTGTTGTTTGCAGATGTCTTTTTCCTTTTGGGCAGACTAATTGAAACTCGTCCTGGTTAGTGGGAAGAGATTGCAAGGGTTTGGGGGGAGGGGGGGGGGGGGAGGGAGGACGTGATCATCGGGAGGGGATTCCCATCGGCTACCACGGCGGGAGAGGTAGGATCAGTTATAGCAGGCAACAAGCTGTGATTGGACGATGTCGCCTGGGGGGGGGGGGGAGATCTATAGTTAACAGGAGATGGCTGCAATTAGATCCTTCAGTAGAGGGAGGGGCCCCTGTTTCAAGGGGAGGGGAAGGGGGTACGGCGGGGGGGTTTGGATTGGTGGTAAGAGGGCTTGGGTCGGTGGTGGACAGATTGGGATCAGTGGTGGTAAGGCTTGGGTCGATGGTGGGAAGGTTCGGGTCGGTGGTGGGAGGGCTTGGTTCGGCGGCGGGAGGGCTTGGTTCGGTGGTGGGAAGGCTTGGGTCAGTGGTGGAAGGGTTTGGACCGGTGGTGGGAAGGTGGGGGGGTTGCTTATTCCCGGTTCGGAGGGGAGGTTGCACTTGTGGAGAATTCTCTTTTCGGGGGCAGTCATGCTTAACATGCCCAAATTGTCCGCAGCCAAAACATTTTAGAACGTTGGTGGACACGTACACTGTATATTCGTTCTGTTGATGTTTTAATTTTATTATAAGGTTTAAATCCTTCTGGGAATTTTTTAAAATCATAAATACTTGCCGCCGGAATGAAACCACGTGCCTTAAATCGTTGTTTCGTGACCCAAAGGGAATCATGGAGATACGAGACACGATAGTACCGTATCGGGACAACTCTTTAATTAGTACATCGTCGGATACAAATGGGGGGCAATTTGATATCACGACTTTTATCGCTGGGCTATCTAGTGGGGAAATCATTACAAATAAATCTGGATCGATTGTCAAACCCTGTTCGACAATTTGTGGGACACAATCCACGTCGGACAAAAAAATAACGATCCGCTTGTTCATCCGTGAAGCGGCAACAACCTTGTCGATCCCGACAACACGACCGGTTGCGAGGACAACGTCCTCGACACTAACCTCACGTTCCGGAGGTACACAAAAGAACCCGTGCTTACGGGTCAGGCTCTGAAAGGCCGTAAATCGAGATAGTGCAGCTGCCATGCTGGAAGAGCTGCACTTACAACCCCTCCCCAACTCGGGGAGGGTGAATATATAATACAATCTTCCCTACCCGAACTCCGGGAATGGGAAGCAATCAGACCTCTCCGATTTCCCTAACTTCAGAAAAGGTAGGCAACAAAACAAACTGAAGGAAGGATAAACGAAAGGAAAAAAAGGAAATAGAGGTTTAAGATGAAGGAGCAAACACCGATCGGGCGACGCCCAAAAACGGCGAACCCTTACCAGCGATCACCCTGTGCTCTCCGGCTCTCTCTCCCGTCTCAACGTATATGGGAATCACCAGGAAGACTCCACGAACAGGTACAAGGACACAGAGGGGGGAAAACGGGAGGGGGGAGGGGGGGGATGGAGCAACAACACAGAGCACTCACAGGCCTCCACAAGCAGACGCCATGACAGTACAACCAGCATACAAACGACCAGCAGGGGGCGAGAGAGAGAGAGAGAGAGAGAGAGAGAGAGAGAAAGAGAAAGAGAAAGAAAAACAGAAAAGCAGTTGAGTCCGGCAGTGGAGAGCAGTTGCGCAGCAGTTGAGTAGCGAGTTCGCTGGAGTGCACGCAGTTTGTTCAGAGCAGTTGCTTCTGGCAGTGAGTCTTGAGACGCGCTGGAGTGCACGCAGTTTGTTCAGGGCAGTTGCTTCTGGCAGTGAGCCTTGAGACGCGCTGGAGTGCACGCAGTTGGCAAGCAGGGTTGAGCAGGTTGGCACGTGAGCAGAAGAGGACTTCGCAGCACGAGTTGGGGGAGGGCAAGCCCGAGTGGAGTTCGCTCGCTTTTTGACCTCGCTTGGAGCCGCGAGCCTGCATTGGACGCCCGGTGCTTTTTCTGCTTTGGGGCCTCGTGTGCGAATGGAGTGGGCGTTGGCTCGGGCCTTCGCGTTGCTGTGGTACTTGGAGCGATGCCTGGTGGTGCTCGGAGGCGGTTGGAGAGGGCCGCGCGGGACGCCGAACGGAGCCGTGTTGGACGGCAGCCAAAGACAAGACGACAAGAGACAGATAAGCTCGCACACCACAGACGCATATGACGAACGTGTTCTTTTATTAATTCCATTCCTTTGTTCTTGTTTCTGAAGTCGGTGTGTGGGATCCCAATTTAGTTACCTTAATTTATTATCGGCGCGTATTTTCCTGTCCTTCTTTTATTTTGAATAAACCCTTGTATTATTTTGCTGTACATACTTGAACGCAGTTTTCCGTGTGATTGATTCAATAGGTACGACTGCAGGGCTCTCGCCGCTCCCTTCCATCCCGCGCACTTTGGTGTAGCTGTTGATTTTTGGAATCCGCCATTGAGTTTTCGCCTCGGGGGCTAAGGCCTTCGCGATCGGCATTCGTGACCGCCTGATATTAATCAAAGACGGTCACGTGAAATTCGGTGTCAGATTGTAGGGATTAGAACCGAGTGGATAATTTTTTTGTCTGGAGGTAGCGAGTCGACGCCGGCTGGGTGAAAAACCCCGCCCAGCATTTGGAACCGAAATTTTCAGAGTCGAGGCAGATAAATTTGTATCGTCGATTGGGCATACGAAGCGTGATATCGCGTCTTCGACAAATTTAAATTTTGTTTTGGAATTAAAATAAATACGCGTGCCGGAAACGACCTTCCTCAAAGCGGATGTAGGAGGTCGGTGAAATGGAGGTGCGTAGCGAGGCTTCTGTCAGTTTAGGGAGTGAGCCGGAAATAGGGGCATTAGAGGTTAGTCTTGGAACCTCCCCCGTCCCGAGCACAAACTTATCCCCCTCCCTTACCGGGGAGCCGGGAGCAATTGGAGCGGTCCCGATGCCCGACCAGATGTGGATACAAATGAAGCAATAACCACTTTCCACACTTGTGCGAGCAATGCAAAACCACTTTTCGCACTTGTGCGAGTTTTGCAAAGCAACTTTCTCCACTTTTGTTGGTGTTGCAAAACCACTTTTCGCACTTGTGTTAGTGTTGTAAACCACTTTTCACAGTTGGGTTGTTGTTGCATAACCACTTTCCACACTTCTGCTGGCAATGCATAACCACTTTTCGCACTTCTGTAATTGTTGCAAAACCACTTTTCGCACTTTTGTAAATGTTGCAAAACCACTTTTCGCTCTCCTGTTAGTGTTGAAATCCACTTTTCGCACTTCTGTTTGTGTTACAAAACCACTTTCCACCCTTGTCCCCGTGATGCAAAACCACTCTCCACACTTGTGTTAGTAATGCAAAAGCACTTTTCGCACTTGTGTTCGTGTTGAAAACCACTTTTTTCGCACTTGTGTTCGTGTTGAAAACCACTTTTCGCACTTGTGTAAGTGTTGCAGAACCACTTTCCGCACTTAGGTTAGTGTTGAAAACCACTTTCCACATTTGTGCTAATGATGCAAAGGCACTTTCCACACTTGTGTTGGTGATGCAAAACCACTTTCCACATTTGTGCTAGTAATGCAAAAGCACTTTTCGCACTTGTGTTCGTGTTGAAAACCACTTTTCGCACTTGTGTAAGTGTTGCAGAACCACTTTCCGCACTTGTGTTAGTGTTGAAAAACCACTTTTCGCACTTGTGCTGGTGAAGCAAAACCACTTTCTGCACTTGTGGTTGCATTGAAAACCACTTTTCGCACTTGTGTTAGTGCAGAAAACTACTTTCCCCACTTGTGTTAGTGCAGAAAACTACTTTCCCCACTTGTGTTAGTGTTACAAAACCACTTTCCACACTTGTGATGACAATGCAAAACCACTTTTCGCACTTGTGTTAGTGTTGCAGAACCACTTTCCGCACTTGTGGTCATGTTGCAGCACCACTTTCAGCACTTGTGTTAGTGTTGCAAAACCACTTTCCCCACTTGTGGTCGTGTTGCAGAAGCACTTTCCACATTTGTGGTTACATTGAAAACCACTTTTTGCACTTGTGTTCGTGTTGAAAACCACTTTTCGCACTTGTGTAAGTGTTGCAGAACCACTTTTCGCACTTGCGTTAGTGTTGAAAAACCACTTTTCACACTTGTGTTGGTGCAGGAAACCACTTTTGCACTTGTATTAGTGTGGCAAAACCACTTTTCGCACTTGTGTTAGTGTTGAAAAACCACTTTTCGCACTTGTGTTAGTGTTGAAAAACCAATTTTCGCACTTGTGTTGGTGCAGGAAACCACTTTTGCACTTGTATTAGTGTGGAAAAAACACTTTTTGCACTTGTGATCGTGTTGAAAAACGACTTTTCGCACTTGCGTTAGTGTTGAAAAACCACTTTTCGCACTTGTGTTAGTGTTGAAAAACCACGTTTCGCACTTGTGTTGGTGCAGGAAACCACTTTTGCACTTGTATTAGTGTGGAAAAACCACTTTTTGCACTTGTGATAGTGTTGAAAAACCACTTTTCGCACTTGTGTTAGTGATGAAAAACCACTTTTTGCACTTGTGTTAGTGTTGAAAAACCACTTTTCGCACATGTGTTGGTGCAGGAAACCACTTTTGCACTTGTATTAGTGTGGAAAAAACACTTTTTGCACTTGTGATAGAGTTGAAAAACCACTTTTCGCACTTGTGTTAGTGTTGAAAAACCACTTTTCGCACTTGTGTTGGTGCAGGAAACCACTTTTGCACTTGTATTAGTGTGGAAAAAACACTTTTTGCACTTGTGATAGTGTTGAAAAACCACTTTTAGCACTTGTGTTAGTGTTGAAAAACCAGTTTTCGCACTTGTGTTGGTGCAGGAAACCACTTTTGCACTTGTATTAGTGTGGCAGAACCACTTTTCGCACTTGTGTTAGTGTTGAAAAACCACTTTTCGCACTTGTCTTAGTGTTGAAAAACCACTTTTCGCACTTGTGTTAGTGTTGAAAAACCACTTTTCGCACTTGTGTTGGTGCAGGAAACCACTTTTGCACTTGTATTAGTGTGGAAAAAACACTTTTCGCATTTGTGTTAGTGTTGAAAAACCACTTTTCGCACTTGTGTTAGTGTTGAAAAACCACTTTTCGCACTTGTGTTGGTGCAGGAAACCACTTTTGCACTTGTATTAGTGTGGAAAAAACACTTTTTGCACTTGTGATAGTGTTGAAAAACCACTTTTCGCACTTGTGTTAGTGTTGAAAAACCACTTTCCGCACTTGTGTTGGTGCAGGAAACCACTTTTGCACTTGCATTAGTGTGGAAAAACCACTTTTCGCACTTGTGTTAGTGTTGAAAAACCACTTTTCGCACTTGTGTTAGTGTTGAAAAACCACTTTTCGCACTTGTGTTGGTGCAGGAAACCACTTTTGCACTTGTATTAGTGTGGAAAAAACACTTTTTGCACTTGTGATAGTGTTGAAAAACCACTTTTCGCACTTGTGTTAGTGTTGAAAAACCACTTTTCGCACTTGTGTTGGTGCAGGAAACCACTTTTGCACTTGTATTAGAGTAGAAAAACCACTTTTCGCACTTGTGTTAGTGTTGATAAACCACTTTTCGCACTTGTGTTGGTGCAGGAAACCACTTTTGCACTTGTATTAGTGTGGAAAAAACACTTTTTGCACTTGTGATAGTGTTGAAAAACCACTTTTCGCACTTGTGTTAGTGTTGAAAAACCACTTTTCGCACTTGTGTTGGTGCAGGAAACCACTTTTGCACTTGTATTAGTGTGGAAAAACCACTTTTTGCACTTGTGTTAGTGTTGAAAAACCACTTTTCGCACTTGCGTTAGTGTTGAAAAACCACTTTTCGCACTTGTGTTGGTGCAGGAAACCACTTTTGCACTTGTATTAGTGTGGAAAAACCACTTCTCGCACTTGTGTTAGTGTTGAAAAACCACCTTTCGCACTCGTGTTAGTGTTGAAAAACCACTTTTCGCACTTGTGTTAGTGTTGAAAAACCACTTTTCGCACTTGTGTTGGTGCAGGAAACCACTTTTGCACTTGTATTAGTGTGGAAAAAACATTTTTCGCACTTGTGTTAGTGTTGAAAAACCACTTTTCGCACTTGTGTTAGTGTTGAAAAACCACTTTTCGCACTAGTGTTGGTGCAGGAAACCACTTTTGCACTTGTATTAGTGTGGAAAAAACACTTTTTGCACTTGTGATAGTGTTGAAAAACCACTTTTCGCACTTGTGTTAGTGTTGAAAAACCACTTTTCGCACTTGTGTTGGTGCAGGAAACCACTTTTGCACTTGTATTATTGTGGAAAAACCACTTTTCGCACTTGTGTTAGTGTTGAAAAACCACTTTTCGCACTTGTGTTAGTGTTGAAAAACCACTTTTCACACTTGTGTTAGTGTTGAAAAACCAATTTTCGCACTCGTGTTGGTGCAGGAAACTACTTTTGCACTTGTATTAGTGTGGAAAAAACACTTTTCGCACTTGTGTTAGTGTTGAAAAACCACTTTTTGCACTTGTGTTAGTGTTGAAAAACCACTTTTCGCACTTGTGTTGGTGCAGGAAACCACTTTTGCACTTGTATTAGTGTGGAAAAAACACTTTTTGCACTTGTGATAGTGTTGAAAAACCACTTTTCACACTTGTGTTGGTGCAGGAAACCACTTTTGCACTTGTATTAGTGTGGAAAAACCACTTTTCGCACTTGTGTTAGTGTTGAAAAAACACTTTTTGCACTTGTGTTAGTGTTGAAAAACCACTTTTCGCACTTGTGTTGGTGCAGGAAACCACTTTTGCACTTGTATTAGTGTGGAAAAAACACTTTTCGCACTTGTGTTAGTGTTGAAAAACCACTTTTCGCACCTGTGTTGGTGCAGGAAACCACTTTTGCACTTGTATTAGTGTGGAAAAAACACTTTTTGCACTTGTGATAGTGTTGAAAAACCACTTTTCGCACTTGTGTTAGTGTTGAAAAACCACTTTTCGCACTTGTGTTGGTGCAGGAAACCACTTTTGCACTTGTATTAGTGTGGAAAAACCACTTTTCGCACTTGTGTTAGTGTTGAAAAACCACTTTTCGCACTTGTGTTAGTGTTGAAAAACCACTTTTCGCACTTGTGTTAGTGTTGAAAAACCACTTTTCGCACTTGTGTTGGTGCAGGAAACCACTTTTGCACTTGTATTAGTGTGGAAAAAACACTTTTTGCACTTGTGATAGTGTTGAAAAACCACTTTTCGCACTTGTGTTAGTGTGGAAAAACCACTTTTCGCACTTGTGTTAGTGTTGAAAAACCACTTTTCGCACTTGTGTTAGTGTTGAAAAACCACTTTTCACACTTGTGTTGGTGCAGGAAACCACTTTTGCACTTGTATTAGTGTGGGAAAAACACTTTTTGCACTTGTGTTAGTGTTGAAAAACCACTTTTTGCACTTGTGTTAGTATTGAAAAACCACTTTTCGCACTTGTGTTAGTGTTGAAAAACCACTTTTCGCACTTGTGTTGGTGCAGGAAACCACTTTTGCACTTGTATTAGTGTGGAAAAAACACTTTTTGCACTTGTGATAATGTTGAAAAACCACTTTTCGCACTTGTGTTAGTGTTGAAAAACCACTTTTCGCACTTGTGTTGGTGCAGGAAACCACTTTTGCACTTGTATTAGTGTGGAAAAACCACTTTTTGCACTTGTGTTAGTGTTGAAAAACCACTTTTCGCACTTGTGTTGGTGCAGGAAACCACTTTTGCACTTGTATTAGTGTGGAAAAAACACTTTCTGCACTTGTGATAGTGTTGAAAAACCACTTTTCGCACTTGTGTTAGTGTTGAAAAACCACTTTTCGCACTTGTGTTGGTGCAGGAAACCACTTTTGCACTTGTATTAGTGTGGAAAAAACACTTTTTGCACTTGTGATAGTGTTGAAAAACCACTTTTCGCACTTGTGTTAGTGTTGAAAAACCACTTTTCGCACTTGTGTTAGTGTTGAAAAACCACTTTTCACACTTGTGTTGGTGCAGGAAACCACTTTTGCACTTGTATTAGTGTGGAAAAAACACTTTTTGCACTTGTGATAGTGTTGAAAAACCACTTTTCGCACTTGTGTTAGTGTTGAAAAACCACTTTTCGCATTCGTGTTGGTTCAGGAAACCACTTTTGCACTTGTATTAGTGTGGAAACCACTTTTCGCACTTGTGTTAGTGTTGAAAAACCACTTTTCGCACTTGTGTTAGTGTTGAAAAACCACTTTTTGCACTTGTGTTGGTGCAAAAAACCACTTTTGCACTTGTATTAGTGTGGAAAAAACACTTTTTGCACTTGTGATAGTGTTGAAAAACCACTTTTCGCACTTGTGTTGGTGTAGGAAACCACTTTTGCATTGTATTAGTGTGGAAAAACCACTTTTCGCACTTGTGTTAGTGTTGAAAAACCACTTTTCGCTCTTGTGTTAGTGTTGAAAAACCACTTTTTGCACTTGTGTTAGTATTGAAAAACCACTTTTCGCACTTGTGTTAGTGTTGAAAAACCACTTTTCGCACTTGTGTTGGTGCAGGAAACCACTTTTGCACTTGTATTAGTGTGGAAAAAACACTTTTTGCACTTGTGATAATGTTGAAAAACCACTTTTCGCACTTGTATTAGTGTTGAAAAACCACTTTTCGCACTTGTGTTGGTGCAGGAAACCACTTTTGCACTTGTATTAGTGTGGAAAAACCACTTTTTGCACTTGTGTTAGTGTTGAAAAACCACTTTTCGCACTTGTGTTGGTGCAGGAAACCACTTTTGCACTTGTATTAGTGTGGAAAAAACACTTTCTGCACTTGTGATAGTGTTGAAAAACCACTTTTCGCACTTGTGTTAGTGTTGAAAAACCACTTTTCGCACTTGTGTTGGTGCAGGAAACCACTTTTGCACTTGTATTAGTGTGGAAAAAACACTTTTTGCACTTGTGATAGTGTTGAAAAACCACTTTTCGCACTTGTGTTAGTGTTGAAAAACCACTTTTCGCACTTGTGTTAGTGTTGAAAAACCACTTTTCGCACTTGTGTTGGTGCAGGAAACCACTTTTGCACTTGTATTAGTGTGGAAAAAACACTTTTTGCACTTGTGATAGTGTTGAAAAACCACTTTTTGCACTTGTGTTAGTGTTGAAAAACCACTTTTCGCACTCGTGTTGGTTCAGGAAACCACTTTTGCACTTGTATTAGTGTGGAAACCACTTTTCGCACTTGTGTTAGTGTTGAAAAACCACTTTTCGCACTTGTGTTAGTGTTGAAAAACCACTTTTCGCACTTGTGTTGGTGCAAAAAACCAGTTTTGCACTTGTATCAGTGTGGAAAAAACACTTTTTGCACTTGTGATAGTGTTGAAAAACCACTTTTCGCACTTGTGTTGGTGTAGGAAACCACTTTTGCATTGTATTAGTGTGGAAAAACCACTTTTCGCACTTGTGTTAGTGTTGAAAAACCA
>NW_027618987.1:0-55964 GCF_964187855.1 Myxine glutinosa
TTGTGTTGGTGCAGGAAACCTCTTTTGCACTTGTATTAGTGTGGAAAAAACACTTTTCGCACTTGTGTTAGTGTTGAAAAACCACTTTTCGTACTTGTGTTAGTGTTGAAAAACCACATTTCGTACTTGTGTTGGTGCAGGAAACCACTTTTGCACTTGTATTAGTGTGGAAAAAACACTTTTTGCACTTGTGATAGTGTTGAAAAACCACTTTTCGCACTTGTGTTAGTGTTGAAAAACCACTTTTCGCACTTGTGTTAGTGTTGAAAAACCACTTTTCGCACTTGTGTTGGTGCAGGAAACCACGTTTGCACTTGTATTAGTGTGGAAAAAACACTTTTTGCACTTGTGATAGTGTTGAGAAACCACTTTTCGCACTTGTGTTAGTGTTGAAAATCCACTTTTCGCACTTGTGTTAGTGTTGAAAAACCACTTTTCGCACTTGTGTTGGTGCAGGAAACCACTTTTGCACTTGTATTAGTGTGGAAAAAACCACTTTCCGCACTTGTGATAGTGTTGAAAAACCACTTTTCGCACTTGTGTTAGTGTTGAAAAACCACTTTTCGCACTTGTGTTGGTGCAGGAAACCACTTCTGCACTTGTATTAGTGTGGAAAAAACACTTTTTGCACTTGTGATAGTGTTGAAAAACCACTTTTCGCACTTGTGTTAGTGTTGAAAAACCACTTTTCGCATTTGTGTTGGTGCAGGAAACCACTTTTGCACTTGTATTAGTGTGGAAAAAACACTTTTTGCACTTGTGATAGTGTTGAAAAACCACTTTTCGCACTTGTGTTAGTGTTGAAATACCACTTTTCGCACTTGTGTTGGTGCAGGAAACCACTTTTGCACTTGTATTATTGTGGAAAAACCACTTTTCGCACTTGTGTTAGTGTTGAAAAACCACTTTTCGCACTTGTGTTAGTGTTGAAAAACCACTTTTCGCACTTGTGTTGGTGCAGGAAACCACTTTTGCACTTGTATTAGTGTGGAAAAAACACTTTTCGCACTTGTGTTAGTGTTGAAAAACCACTTTTCGCATTTGTGTTAGTGTTGAAAAACCACTTTTCGCACTTGTGTTAGTGTTGAAAAACCACTTTTCGCACTTGTGTTGGTGCAGGAAACCACTTTTGCACTTGTATTAGTGTGGAAAAACCACTTTTCGCACTTGTGTTAGTGTTGAAATACCACTTTTCGCACTTGTGTTGGTGCAGGAAACCACTTTTGCACTTGTATTAGTGTGGAAAAACCACTTTTCGCACTTGTGTTAGTGTTGAAAAACCACTTTTCGCACTTGTGTTAGTGTTGAAAAACCACTTTTCGCACTTGTGTTGGTGCAGGAAACCACTTTTGCACTTGTATTAGTGTGGAAAAAACACTTTTTGCACTTGTGATAGTGTTGAAAAACCACTTTTCGCACTTGTGTTAGTGTTGAAAAACCACTTTTCGCACTTGTGTTGGTGCAGGAAACCACTTTTGCACTTGTATTAGTGTGGAAAAAACACTTTTTGCACTTGTGATAGTGTTGAAAAACCACTTTTCGCACTTGTGTTAGTGTTGAAAAACCACTTTTCGCACTTGTGTTAGTGTTGAAAAACCACTTTTCGCACTTGTGTTGGTGCAGGTAACCACTTTTGCACTTGTATTAGTGTGGAAAAAACACTTTTTGCACTTGTGATAGTGTTGAAAAACCACTTTTCGCACTTGTGTTAGTGTTGAAAAACCACTTTTCGCACTTGTGTTAGTGTTGAAAAACCACTTTTCGCACTTGTGTTGGTGCAGGAAACCACTTTTGCACTTGTATTAGTGTGGAAAAAACACTTTTTGCACTTGTGATAGTGTTGAAAAACCACTTTTCGCACTTGTGTTAGTGTTGAAAAACCACTTTTCGCACTTGTGTTAGTGTTGAAAAACCACTTTTCGCACTTGTGTTGGTGCAGGAAACCACTTTTGCACTTGTATTACTGTGGAAAAAACCACTTTTCGCACCTGTGATAGTGTTGAAAAACCACTTTTCGCACTTGTGTTAGTGTTGAAAAACCACTTTTCGCACTTGTGTTGGTGCAGGAAACCACTTCTGCACTTGTATTAGTGTGGAAAAAACACTTTTTGCACTTGTGATAGTGTTGAAAAACCACTTTTCGCACTTGTGTTAGTGTTGAAAAACCACTTTTCGCATTTGTGTTGGTGCAGGAAACCACTTTTGCACTTGTATTGGTGTGGAAAAAACACTTTTTGCACTTGTGATAGTGTTGAAAAACCACTTTTCGCACTTGTGTAAGTGTTGAAATACCACTTTTCGCACTTGGGTTGGTGCAGGAAACCTCTTTTGCACTTGTATTAGTGTGGAAAAAACACTTTTCGCACTTGTGTTAGTGTTGAAAAACCACTTTTCGCACTTGTGTTAGTGTTGAAAAACCACTTTTCGCACTTGTGTTGGTGCAGGAAACCACTTTTGCACTTGTATTAGTGTGGAAAAAACACTTTTTGCACTTGTGATAGTGTTGAAAAACCACTTTTCGCACTTGTGTTAGTGTTGAAAAACCACTTTTCGCACTTGTGTTGGTGCAGGAAACCACTTTTGCACTTGTATTAGTGTGGAAAAAACACTTTTTGCACTTGTGATAGTGTGGAAAAACCACTTTAAGCACTTGTGTTAGTGTTGAAAAACCACTTTTCGCACTTGTGTTGGTGCAGGAAACCACTTCTGCACTTGTATTAGTGTGGAAAAAACACTTTTTGCACTTGTGATAGTGTTGAAAAACCACTTTTCGCACTTGTGTTAGTGTTGAAAAACCACTTTTCGCATTTGTGTTGGTGCAGGAAACCACTTTTGCACTTGTATTAGTGTGGAAAAAACACTTTTTGCACTTGTGATAGTGTTGAAAAACCACTTTTCGCACTTGTGTAAGTGTTGAAATACCACTTTTCGCACTTGTGTTGGTGCAGGAAACCTCTTTTGCACTTGTATTAGTGTGGAAAAAATACTTTTCGCACTTGTGTTAGTGTTGAAAAACCACTTTTCGCACTTGTGTTAGTGTTGAAAAACCACTTTTCGCACTTGTGTTGGTGCAGGAAACCACTTTTGCACTTGTATTAGTGTGGAAAAAACACTTTTTGCACTTGTGATAGTGTTGAAAAACCACTTTTCACACTTGTGTTTGTGTTGAAAAACCACTTTTCGCACTTGTGTTGGTGCAGGAAACCACTTTTGCACTTGTATTAGTGTGGAAAAAACACTTTTTGCACTTGTGATAGTGTGGAAAAACCACTTTAAGCACTTGTGTTAGTGTTGAAAAACCACTTTTCGCACTTGTGTTGGTGCAGGAAACCACTTTTGCACTTGTATTAGTGTGGAAAAACCACTTTTCGCACTTGTGTTAGTGTTGAAAAACCACTTTTCGCACTTGTGTTAGTGTTGAAAAACCACTTTTCGTACTTGTGTTAGTGTTGAAAAACCACATTTCGTACTTGTGTTGGTGCAGGAAACCACTTTTGCACTTGTATTAGTGTGGAAAAAACACTTTTTGCACTTGTGATAGTGTTGAAAAACCACTTTTCGCACTTGTGTTAGTGTTGAAAAACCACTTTTCGCACTTGTGTTAGTGTTGAAAAACCACTTTTCGCACTTGTGTTGGTGCAGGAAACCACGTTTGCACTTGTATTAGTGTGGAAAAAACACTTTTTGCACTTGTGATAGTGTTGAGAAACCACTTTTCGCACTTGTGTTAGTGTTGAAAAACCACTTTTCGCACTTGTGTTAGTGTTGAAAAACCACTTTTCGCACTTGTGTTGGTGCAGGAAACCACTTTTGCACTTGTATTAGTGTGGAAAAAACCACTTTTCGCACTTGTGATAGTGTTGAAAAACCACTTTTCGCACTTGTGTTAGTGTTGAAAAACCACTTTTCGCACTTGTGTTGGTGCAGGAAACCACTTCTGCACTTGTATTAGTGTGGAAAAAACACTTTTTGCACTTGTGATAGTGTTGAAAAACCACTTTTCGCACTTGTGTTAGTGTTGAAAAACCACTTTTCGCATTTGTGTTGGTGCAGGAAACCACTTTTGCACTTGTATTAGTGTGGAAAAAAACACTTTTTGCACTTGTGATAGTGTTGAAAAACCACTTTTCGCACTTGTGTTAGTGTTGAAATACCACTTTTCGCACTTGTGTTGGTGCAGGAAACCACTTTTGCACTTGTATTATTGTGGAAAAACCACTTTTCGCACTTGTGTTAGTGTTGAAAAACCACTTTTCGCACTTGTGTTAGTGTTGAAAAACCACTTTTCGCACTTTGTGTTGGTGCAGGAAACCACTTTTGCACTTGTATTAGTGTGGAAAAAACACTTTTCGCACTTGTGTTAGTGTTGAAAAACCACTTTTCGCATTTGTGTTAGTGTTGAAAAACCACTTTTCGCACTTGTGTTAGTGTTGAAAAACCACTTTTCGCACTTGTGTTGGTGCAGGAAACCACTTTTGCACTTGTATTAGTGTGGAAAAACCACTTTTCGCACTTGTGTTAGTGTTGAAATACCACTTTTCGCATTTGTGTTAGTGTTGAAAAACCACTTTTCGCACTTGTGTTAGTGTTGAAAAACCACTTTTCACACTTGTGTTGGTGCAGGAAACCACTTTTGCACTTGTATTAGTGTGGAAAAAACACTTTTTGCACTTGTGATAGTGTTGAAAAACCACTTTTCGCACTTGTGTTAGTGTTGAAAAACCACTTTTCGCAGTTGTGTTGGTGCAGGAAACCACTTTTGCACTTGTATTAGTGTGGAAAAAACACTTTTCGCACTTGTGTTAGTGTTGAAAAACCACATTTCGCACTTGTGTTGGTGCAGGAAACCACTTTTGCACTTGTATTAGTGTGGAAAAAACACTTTTTGCACTTGTGATAGTGTTGAAAAACCACTTTTCGCACTTGTGTTAGTGTTGAAAAACCACTTTTCGCACTTGTGTTGGTGCAGGAAACCACTTTTGCACTTGTATTAGTGTGGAAAAAACACTTTTTGCACTTGTGATAGTGTTGAAAAACCACTTTTCGCACTTGTGTTAGTGTTGAAAAACCACTTTTCGCACTTGTGTTAGTGTTGAAAAACCACTTTTCGCACTTGTGTTGGTGCAGGTAACCACTTTTGCACTTGTATTAGTGTGGAAAAAACACTTTTTGCACTTGTGATAGTGTTGAAAAAACCACTTTTCGCACTTGTGTTAGTGTTGAAAAACCACTTTTCGCACTTGTGTTAGTGTTGAAAAAACCACTTTTCGCACTTGTGTTGGTGCAGGAAACCACTTTTGCACTTGTATTAGTGTGGAAAAAACACTTTTTGCACTTGTGATAGTGTTGAAAAACCACTTTTCGCACTTGTGTTAGTGTTGAAAAACCACTTTTCGCACTTGTGTTAGTGTTGAAAAACCACTTTTCGCACTTGTGTTGGTGCAGGAAACCACTTTTGCACTTGTATTACTGTGGAAAAAACCACTTTTCGCACCTGTGATAGTGTTGAAAAACCACTTTTCGCACTTGTGTTAGTGTTGAAAAACCACTTTTCGCACTTGTGTTGGTGCAGGAAACCACTTTTGCACTTGTATTAGTGTGGAAAAAACACTTTTTGCACTTTGATAGTGTGGAAAAACCACTTTAAGCACTTGTGTTAGTGTTGAAAAAACCACTTTTCGCACTTGTGTTGGTGCAGGAAACCACTTCTGCACTTGTATTAGTGTGGAAAAAACACTTTTTGCACTTGTGATAGTGTTGAAAAACCACTTTTCGCACTTGTGTTAGTGTTGAAAAACCACTTTTCGCATTTGTGTTGGTGCAGGAAACCACTTTTGCACTTGTATTAGTGTGGAAAAAACACTTTTTGCACTTGTGATAGTGTTGAAAAACCACTTTTCGCACTTGTGTAAGTGTTGAAATACCACTTTTCGCACTTGTGTTGGTGCAGGAAACCTCTTTTGCACTTGTATTAGTGTGGAAAAAACACTTTTCGCACTTGTGTTAGTGTTGAAAAACCACTTTTCGCACTTGTGTTAGTGTTGAAAAACCACTTTTCGCACTTGTGTTGGTGCAGGAAACCACTTTTGCACTTGTATTAGTGTGGAAAAAACACTTTTTGCACTTGTGATAGTGTTGAAAAACCACTTTTCACACTTGTGTTTGTGTTGAAAAACCACTTTTCGCACTTGTGTTGGTGCAGGAAACCACTTTTGCACTTGTATTAGTGTGGAAAAAACACTTTTTGCACTTGTGATAGTGTGGAAAAACCACTTTAAGCACTTGTGTTAGTGTTGAAAAACCACTTTTCGCACTTGTGTTGGTGCAGGAAACCACTTTTGCACTTGTATTAGTGTGGAAAAACCACTTTTCCGCACTTGTGTTAGTGTTGAAAAACCACTTTTCGCACTTGTGTTAGTGTTGAAAAACCACTTTTCGTACTTGTGTTAGTGTTGAAAAACCACATTTCGTACTTGTGTTGGTGCAGGAAACCACTTTTGCACTTGTATTAGTGTGGAAAAAACACTTTTTGCACTTGTGATAGTGTTGAAAAACCACTTTTCGCACTTGTGTTAGTGTTGAAAAACCACTTTTCGCACTTGTGTTAGTGTTGAAAAACCACTTTTCGCACTTGTGTTGGTGCAGGAAACCACGTTTGCACTTGTATTAGTGTGGAAAAAACACTTTTTGCACTTCTGATAGTGTTGAGAAACCACTTTTCGCACTTGTGTTAGTGTTGAAAAACCACTTTTCGCACTTGTGTTAGTGTTGAAAAACCACTTTTCGCACTTGTGTTGGTGCAGGAAACCACTTTTGCACTTGTATTAGTGTGGAAAAAACCACTTTTCGCACTTGTGATAGTGTTGAAAAACCCACTTTTCGCACTTGTGTTAGTGTTGAAAAACCACTTTTCGCACTTGTGTTGGTGCAGGAAACCACTTCTGCACTTGTATTAGTGTGGAAAAAACACTTTTTGCACTTGTGATAGTGTTGAAAAACCACTTTTCGCACTTGTGTTAGTGTTGAAAAACCACTTTTCGCATTTGTGTTGGTGCAGGAAACCACTTTTGCACTTGTATTAGTGTGGAAAAAACACTTTTTGCACTTGTGATAGTGTTGAAAAACCACTTTTCGCACTTGTGTTAGTGTTGAAATACCACTTTTCGCACTTGTGTTGGTGCAGGAAACCACTTTTGCACTTGTATTATTGTGGAAAAACCACTTTTCGCACTTGTGTTAGTGTTGAAAAACCACTTTTCGCACTTGTGTTAGTGTTGAAAAACCACTTTTCGCACTTGTGTTGGTGCAGGAAACCACTTTTGCACTTGTATTAGTGTGGAAAAAACACTTTTCGCACTTGTGTTAGTGTTGAAAAACCACTTTTCGCATTTGTGTTAGTGTTGAAAAACCACTTTTCGCACTTGTGTTAGTGTTGAAAAACCACTTTTCGCACTTGTGTTGGTGCAGGAAACCACTTTTGCACTTGTATTAGTGTGGAAAAACCACTTTTCGCACTTGTGTTAGTGTTGAAATACCACTTTTCGCACTTGTGTTGGTGCAGGAAACCACTTTTGCACTTGTATTAGTGTGGAAAAACCACTTTTCGCACTTGTGTTAGTGTTGAAAAACCACTTTTCGCACTTGTGTTAGTGTTGAAAAACCACTTTTCGCACTTGTGTTGGTGCAGGAAACCACTTTTGCACTTGTATTAGTGTGGAAAAAACACTTTTTGCACTTGTGATAGTGTTGAAAAACCACTTTTCGCACTTGTGTTAGTGTTGAAAAACCACTTTTCGCACTTGTGTTGGTGCAGGAAACCACTTTTGCACTTGTATTAGTGTGGAAAAAACACTTTTTGCGTTTGTGATAGTGTTGAAAAACCACTTTTCGCACTTGTGTTAGTGTTGAAAAACCACTTTTCGCACTTGTGTTAGTGTTGAAAAACCACTTTTCACACTTGTGTTGGTGCAGGAAACCACTTTTGCACTTGTATTAGTGTGGAAAAAACACTTTTTGCACTTGTGATAGTGTTGAAAAACCACTTTTCGCACTTGTGTTAGTGTTGAAAAACCACTTTTCGCACTTGTGTTGGTGCAGGAAACCACTTTTGCACTTGTATTAGTGTGGAAAAAACACTTTTCGCACTTGTGTTAGTGTTGAAAAACCACTTTTCGCACTTGTGTTAGTGTTGAAAAACCACTTTTCGCACTTGTGTTAGTGTTGAAAAACCACTTTTCGCACTTGTGTTGGTGCAGGAAACCACTTTTGCACTTGTATTAGTGTGGAAAAACCACTTTTCGCACTTGTGTTAGTGTTGAAAAACCACTTTTCGCACTTGTGTTAGTGTTGAAAAACCACTTTTCGCACTTGTGTTAGTGTTGAAAAACCACTTTTCGCACTTGTGTTAGTGTTGAAAAACCACATTTCGCACTTGTGTTGGTGCAGGAAACCACTTTTGCACTTGTATTAGTGTGGAAAAAACACTTTTTGCACTTGTGATAGTGTTGAAAAACCACTTTTCGCACTTGTGTTAGTGTTGAAATACCACTTTTCGCACTTGTGTTGGTGCAGGAAACCACTTTTGCACTTGTATTATTGTGGAAAAACCACTTTTCGCACTTGTGTTAGTGTTGAAAAACCACTTTTCGCACTTGTGTTAGTGTTGAAAAACCACTTTTCGCACTTGTGTTGGTGCAGGAAACCACTTTTGCACTTGTATTAGTGTGGAAAAAACACTTTTCGCACTTGTGTTAGTGTTGAAAAACCACTTTTCGCATTTGTGTTAGTGTTGAAAAACCACTTTTCGCACTTGTGTTAGTGTTGAAAAACCACTTTTCGCACTTGTGTTGGTGCAGGAAACCACTTTTGCACTTGTATTAGTGTGGAAAAACCACTTTTCGCACTTGTGTTAGTGTTGAAATACCACTTTTCGCACTTGTGTTGGTGCAGGAAACCACTTTTGCACTTGTATTAGTGTGGAAAAACCACTTTTCGCACTTGTGTTAGTGTTGAAAAACCACTTTTCGCACTTGTGTTAGTGTTGAAAAACCACTTTTCGCACTTGTGTTGGTGCAGGAGACCACTTTTGCACTTGTATTAGTGTGGAAAAAACACTTTTTGCACTTGTGATAGTGTTGAAAAACCACTTTTCGCACTTGTGTTAGTGTTGAAAAACCACTTTTCGCACTTGTGTTGGTGCAGGAAACCACTTTTGCACTTGTATTAGTGTGGAAAAAACACTTTTTGCGTTTGTGATAGTGTTGAAAAACCACTTTTCGCACTTGTGTTAGTGTTGAAAAACCACTTTTCGCACTTGTGTTAGTGTTGAAAAACCACTTTTCACACTTGTGTTGGTGCAGGAAACCACTTTTGCACTTGTATTAGTGTGGAAAAAACACTTTTTGCACTTGTGATAGTGTTGAAAAACCACTTTTCGCACTTGTGTTAGTGTTGAAAAACCACTTTTCGCACTTGTGTTGGTGCAGGAAACCACTTTTGCACTTGTATTCGTGTGGAAAAAACACTTTTCGCACTTGTGTTAGTGTTGAAAAACCACTTTTCGCACTTGTGTTAGTGTTGAAAAACCACTTTTCGCACTTGTGTTAGTGTTGAAAAACCACTTTTCGCACTTGTGTTGGTGCAGGAAACCACTTTTGCACTTGTATTAGTGTGGAAAAACCACTTTTCGCACTTGTGTTAGTGTTGAAAAACCACTTTTCGCATTTGTGTTAGTGTTGAAAAACCACTTTTCGCATTTGTGTTGGTGCAGGAAACCACTTTTGCACTTGTATTAGTGTGGAAAAAACACTTTTTGCACTTGTGATAGTGTTGAAAAACCACTTTTCGCACTTGTGTAAGTGTTGAAATACCACTTTTCGCACTTGTGTTGGTGCAGGAAACCTCTTTTGCACTTGTATTAGTGTGGAAAAAACACTTTTCGCACTTGTGTTAGTGTTGAAAAACCACTTTTCGCACTTGTGTTAGTGTTGAAAAACCACTTTTCGCACTTGTGTTGGTGCAGGAAACCACTTTTGCACTTGTATTAGTGTGGAAAAAACACTTTTTGCACTTGTGATAGTGTTGAAAAACCACTTTTCACACTTGTGTTTGTGTTGAAAAACCACTTTTCGCACTTGTGTTGGTGCAGGAAACCACTTTTGCACTTGTATTAGTGTGGAAAAAACACTTTTTGCACTTGTGATAGTGTGGAAAAACCACTTTAAGCACTTGTGTTAGTGTTGAAAAACCACTTTTCGCACTTGTGTTGGTGCAGGAAACCACTTTTGCACTTGTATTAGTGTGGAAAAACCACTTTTCGCACTTGTGTTAGTGTTGAAAAACCACTTTTCGCACTTGTGTTAGTGTTGAAAAACCACTTTTCGTACTTGTGTTAGTGTTGAAAAACCACATTTCGTACTTGTGTTGGTGCAGGAAACCACTTTTGCACTTGTATTAGTGTGGAAAAAACACTTTTTGCACTTGTGATAGTGTTGAAAAACCACTTTTCGCACTTGTGTTAGTGTTGAAAAACCACTTTTCGCACTTGTGTTAGTGTTGAAAAACCACTTTTCGCACTTGTGTTGGTGCAGGAAACCACGTTTGCACTTGTATTAGTGTGGAAAAAACACTTTTTGCACTTGTGATAGTGTTGAGAAACCACTTTTCGCACTTGTGTTAGTGTTGAAAAACCACTTTTCGCACTTGTGTTAGTGTTGAAAAACCACTTTTCGCACTTGTGTTGGTGCAGGAAACCACTTTTGCACTTGTATTAGTGTGGAAAAAACCACTTTTCGCACTTGTGATAGTGTTGAAAAACCACTTTTCGCACTTGTGTTAGTGTTGAAAACCCACTTTTCGCACTTGTGTTGGTGCAGGAAACCACTTCTGCACTTGTATTAGTGTGGAAAAAACACTTTTTGCACTTGTGATAGTGTTGAAAAACCACTTTTCGCACTTGTGTTAGTGTTGAAAAACCACTTTTCGCATTTGTGTTGGTGCAGGAAACCACTTTTGCACTTGTATTAGTGTGGAAAAAACACTTTTTGCACTTGTGATAGTGTTGAAAAACCACTTTTCGCACTTGTGTTAGTGTTGAAATACCACTTTTCGCACTTGTGTTGGTGCAGGAAACCACTTTTGCACTTGTATTATTGTGGAAAAACCACTTTTCGCACTTGTGTTAGTGTTGAAAAACCACTTTTCGCACTTGTGTTAGTGTTGAAAAACCACTTTTCGCACTTGTGTTGGTGCAGGAAACCACTTTTGCACTTGTATTAGTGTGGAAAAAACACTTTTCGCACTTGTGTTAGTGTTGAAAAACCACTTTTTACACTTGTGTTGGTGCAGGAAACCACTTTTGCACTTGTATTAGTGTGGAAAAAACACTTTTTGCACTTGTGATAGTGTTGAAAAACCACTTTTCGCACTTGTGTTAGTGTTGAAAAACCACTTTTCGCACTTGTGTTGGTGCAGGAAACCACTTTTGCACTTGTATTAGTGTGGAAAAACCACTTTTCGCACTTGTGTTAGTGTTGAAAAACCACATTTCGCACTTGTGTTAGTGTTGAAAAACCACTTTTCGCACTTGTGTTAGTGTTGAAAAACCACTTTTCGCACTTGTGTTGGTGCAGGAAACCACTTTTGCACTTGTATTAGTGTGGAAAAAACACTTTTTGCACTTGTGATAGTGTTGAAAAACCACTTTTCGCACTTGTGTTAGTGTTGAAAAACCACTTTTCGCACTTGTGTTGGTGCAGGAAACCACTTTTGCACTTGTATTAGTGTGGAAAAAACACTTTTTGCGTTTGTGATAGTGTTGAAAAACCACTTTTCGCACTTGTGTTAGTGTTGAAAAACCACTTTTCGCACTTGTGATAGTGTTGAAAAACCACTTTTCGCACTTGTGTTAGTGTTGAAAAACCACTTTTCGCACTTGTGTTAGTGTTGAAAAACCACTTTTCGCACTTGTGTTGGTGCAGGAAACCACTTTTGCACTTGTATTACTGTGGAAAAAACCACTTTTCGCACCTGTGATAGTGTTGAAAAACCACTTTTCGCACTTGTGTTAGTGTTGAAAAACCACTTTTCGCACTTGTGTTGGTGCAGGAAACCACTTCTGCACTTGTATTAGTGTGGAAAAAACACTTTTTGCACTTGTGATAGTGTTGAAAAACCACTTTTCGCACTTGTGTTAGTGTTGAAAAACCACTTTTCGCATTTGTGTTGGTGCAGGAAACCACTTTTGCACTTGTATTGGTGTGGAAAAAACACTTTTTGCACTTGTGATAGTGTTGAAAAACCACTTTTCGCACTTGTGTAAGTGTTGAAATACCACTTTTCGCACTTGTGTTGGTGCAGGAAACCTCTTTTGCACTTGTATTAGTGTGGAAAAAACACTTTTCGCACTTGTGTTAGTGTTGAAAAACCACTTTTCGCACTTGTGTTAGTGTTGAAAAACCACTTTTCGCACTTGTGTTGGTGCAGGAAACCACTTTTGCACTTGTATTAGTGTGGAAAAAACACTTTTTGCACTTGTGATAGTGTTGAAAAACCACTTTTCGCACTTGTGTTAGTGTTGAAAAACCACTTTTCGCACTTGTGTTGGTGCAGGAAACCACTTTTGCACTTGTATTAGTGTGGAAAAAACACTTTTTGCACTTGTGATAGTGTGGAAAAACCACTTTAAGCACTTGTGTTAGTGTTGAAAAACCACTTTTCGCACTTGTGTTGGTGCAGGAAACCACTTCTGCACTTGTATTAGTGTGGAAAAAACACTTTTTGCACTTGTGATAGTGTTGAAAAACCACTTTTCGCACTTGTGTTAGTGTTGAAAAACCACTTTTCGCATTTGTGTTGGTGCAGGAAACCACTTTTGCACTTGTATTAGTGTGGAAAAAACACTTTTTGCACTTGTGATAGTGTTGAAAAACCACTTTTCGCACTTGTGTAAGTGTTGAAATACCACTTTTCGCACTTGTGTTGGTGCAGGAAACCTCTTTTGCACTTGTATTAGTGTGGAAAAAACACTTTTCGCACTTGTGTTAGTGTTGAAAAACCACTTTTCGCACTTGTGTTAGTGTTGAAAAACCACTTTTCGCACTTGTGTTGGTGCAGGAAACCACTTTTGCACTTGTATTAGTGTGGAAAAAACACTTTTTGCACTTGTGATAGTGTGGAAAAACCACTTTAAGCACTTGTGTTAGTGTTGAAAAACCACTTTTCGCACTTGTGTTGGTGCAGGAAACCACTTTTGCACTTGTATTAGTGTGGAAAAACCACTTTTCGCACTTGTGTTAGTGTTGAAAAACCACTTTTCGCACTTGTGTTAGTGTTGAAAAACCACTTTTCGTACTTGTGTTAGTGTTGAAAAACCACATTTCGTACTTGTGTTGGTGCAGGAAACCACTTTTGCACTTGTATTAGTGTGGAAAAAACACTTTTTGCACTTGTGATAGTGTTGAAAAACCACTTTTCGCACTTGTGTTAGTGTTGAAATACCACTTTTCGCACTTGTGTTGGTGCAGGAAACCACTTTTGCACTTGTATTATTGTGGAAAAACCACTTTTCGCACTTGTGTTAGTGTTGAAAAACCACTTTTCGCACTTGTGTTAGTGTTGAAAAACCACTTTTCGCACTTGTGTTGGTGCAGGAAACCACTTTTGCACTTGTATTAGTGTGGAAAAAACACTTTTCGCACTTGTGTTAGTGTTGAAAAACCACTTTTCGCATTTGTGTTAGTGTTGAAAAACCACTTTTCGCATTTGTGTTGGTGCAGGAAACCACTTTTGCACTTGTATTAGTGTGGAAAAAACACTTTTTGCACTTGTGATAGTGTTGAAAAACCACTTTTCGCACTTGTGTAAGTGTTGAAATACCACTTTTCGCACTTGTGTTGGTGCAGGAAACCTCTTTTGCACTTGTATTAGTGTGGAAAAAACACTTTTCGCACTTGTGTTAGTGTTGAAAAACCACTTTTCGCACTTGTGTTAGTGTTGAAAAACCACTTTTCGCACTTGTGTTGGTGCAGGAAACCACTTTTGCACTTGTATTAGTGTGGAAAAAACACTTTTTGCACTTGTGATAGTGTTGAAAAACCACTTTTCACACTTGTGTTTGTGTTGAAAAACCACTTTTCGCACTTGTGTTGGTGCAGGAAACCACTTTTGCACTTGTATTAGTGTGGAAAAAACACTTTTTGCACTTGTGATAGTGTGGAAAAACCACTTTAAGCACTTGTGTTAGTGTTGAAAAACCACTTTTCGCACTTGTGTTGGTGCAGGAAACCACTTTTGCACTTGTATTAGTGTGGAAAAACCACTTTTCGCACTTGTGTTAGTGTTGAAAAACCACTTTTCGCACTTGTGTTAGTGTTGAAAAACCACTTTTCGTACTTGTGTTAGTGTTGAAAAACCACATTTCGTACTTGTGTTGGTGCAGGAAACCACTTTTGCACTTGTATTAGTGTGGAAAAAACACTTTTTGCACTTGTGATAGTGTTGAAAAACCACTTTTCGCACTTGTGTTAGTGTTGAAAACCACTTTTCGCACTTGTGTTAGTGTTGAAAAACCACTTTTCGCACTTGTGTTGGTGCAGGAAACCACTTTTGCACTTGTATTAGTGTGGAAAAACCACTTTTCGCACTTGTGTTAGTGTTGAAATACCACTTTTCGCACTTGTGTTGGTGCAGGAAACCACTTTTGCACTTGTATTAGTGTGGAAAAACCACTTTTCGCACTTGTGTTAGTGTTGAAAAACCACTTTTCGCACTTGTGTTAGTGTTGAAAAACCACTTTTCGCACTTGTGTTGGTGCAGGAAACCACTTTTGCACTTGTATTAGTGTGGAAAAAACACTTTTTGCACTTGTGATAGTGTTGAAAAACCACTTTTCGCACTTGTGTTAGTGTTGAAAAACCACTTTTCGCACTTGTGTTGGTGCAGGAAACCACTTTTGCACTTGTATTAGTGTGGAAAAAACACTTTTTGCGTTTGTGACAGTGTTGAAAAACCACTTTTCGCACTTGTGTTAGTGTTGAAAAACCACTTTTCGCATTTGTGATAGTGTTGAAAAACCACTTTTCGCACTTGTGTTAGTGTTGAAAAACCACTTTTCGCACTTGTGTTAGTGTTGAAAAACCACTTTTCGCACTTGTGTTGGTGCAGGAAACCACTTTTGCACTTGTATTACTGTGGAAAAAACCACTTTTCGCACCTGTGATAGTGTTGAAAAACCACTTTTCGCACTTGTGTTAGTGTTGAAAAACCACTTTTCGCACTTGTGTTGGTGCAGGAAACCACTTCTGCACTTGTATTAGTGTGGAAAAAACACTTTTTGCACTTGTGATAGTGTTGAAAAACCACTTTTCGCACTTGTGTTAGTGTTGAAAAACCACTTTTCGCATTTGTGTTGGTGCAGGAAACCACTTTTGCACTTGTATTGGTGTGGAAAAAACACTTTTTGCACTTGTGATAGTGTTGAAAAACCACTTTTCGCACTTGTGTAAGTGTTGAAATACCACTTTTCGCACTTGTGTTGGTGCAGGAAACCTCTTTTGCACTTGTATTAGTGTGGAAAAAACACTTTTTGCACTTGTGATAGTGTGGAAAAACCACTTTAAGCACTTGTGTTAGTGTTGAAAAACCACTTTTCGCACTTGTGTTGGTGCAGGAAACCACTTCTGCACTTGTATTAGTGTGGAAAAAACACTTTTTGCACTTGTGATAGTGTTGAAAAACCACTTTTCGCACTTGTGTTAGTGTTGAAAAACCACTTTTCGCATTTGTGTTGGTGCAGGAAACCACTTTTGCACTTGTATTAGTGTGGAAAAAACACTTTTTGCACTTGTGATAGTGTTGAAAAACCACTTTTCGCACTTGTGTAAGTGTTGAAATACCACTTTTCGCACTTGTGTTGGTGCAGGAAACCTCTTTTGCACTTGTATTAGTGTGGAAAAAACACTTTTCGCACTTGTGTTAGTGTTGAAAAACCACTTTTCGCACTTGTGTTAGTGTTGAAAAACCACTTTTCGCACTTGTGTTGGTGCAGGAAACCACTTTTGCACTTGTATTAGTGTGGAAAAAACACTTTTTGCACTTGTGATAGTGTTGAAAAACCACTTTTCACACTTGTGTTTGTGTTGAAAAACCACTTTTCGCACTTGTGTTGATGCAGGAAACCACTTTTGCACTTGTATTAGTGTGGAAAAAACACTTTTTGCACTTGTGATAGTGTGGAAAAACCACTTTAAGCACTTGTGTTAGTGTTGAAAAACCACTTTTCGCACTTGTGTTGGTGCAGGAAACCACTTTTGCACTTGTATTAGTGTGGAAAAACCACTTTTCGCACTTGTGTTAGTGTTGAAAAACCACTTTTTGCACTTGTGTTAGTGTTGAAAAACCACTTTTCGTACTTGTGTTAGTGTTGAAAAACCACATTTCGTACTTGTGTTGGTGCAGGAAACCACTTTTGCACTTGTATTAGTGTGGAAAAAACACTTTTTGCACTTGTGATAGTGTTGAAAAACCACTTTTCGCACTTGTGTTAGTGTTGAAAAACCACTTTTCGCACTTGTGTTAGTGTTGAAAAACCACTTTTCGCACTTGTGTTGGTGCAGGAAACCACGTTTGCACTTGTATTAGTGTGGAAAAAACACTTTTTGCACTTGTGATAGTGTTGAGAAACCACTTTTCGCACTTGTGTTAGTGTTGAAAAACCACTTTTCGCACTTGTGTTAGTGTTGAAAAACCACTTTTCGCACTTGTGTTGGTGCAGGAAACCACTTTTGCACTTGTATTAGTGTGGAAAAAACCACTTTTCGCACTTGTGATAGTGTTGAAAAACCACTTTTCGCACTTGTGTTAGTGTTGAAAAACCACTTTTCGCACTTGTGTTGGTGCAGGAAACCACTTCTGCACTTGTATTAGTGTGGAAAAAACACTTTTTGCACTTGTGATAGTGTTGAAAAACCACTTTTCGCACTTGTGTTAGTGTTGAAAAACCACTTTTCGCATTTGTGTTGGTGCAGGAAACCACTTTTGCACTTGTATTAGTGTGGAAAAAACACTTTTTGCACTTGTGATAGTGTTGAAAAACCACTTTTCGCACTTGTGTTAGTGTTGAAATACCACTTTTCGCACTTGTGTTGGTGCAGGAAACCACTTTTGCACTTGTATTATTGTGGAAAAACCACTTTTCGCACTTGTGTTAGTGTTGAAAAACCACTTTTCGCACTTGTGTTAGTGTTGAAAAACCACTTTTCGCACTTGTGTTGGTGCAGGAAACCACTTTTGCACTTGTATTAGTGTGGAAAAAACACTTTTCGCACTTGTGTTAGTGTTGAAAAACCACTTTTCGCATTTGTGTTAGTGTTGAAAAACCACTTTTCGCACTTGTGTTAGTGTTGAAAAACCACTTTTCACACTTGTGTTGGTGCAGGAAACCACTTTTGCACTTGTATTAGTGTGGAAAAACCACTTTTCGCACTTGTGTTAGTGTTGAAATACCACTTTTCGCACTTGTGTTGGTGCAGGAAACCACTTTTGCACTTGTATTAGTGTGGAAAAACCACTTTTCGCACTTGTGTTAGTGTTGAAAAACCACTTTTCGCACTTGTGTTAGTGTTGAAAAACCACTTTTCGCACTTGTGTTGGTGCAGGAAACCACTTTTGCACTTGTATTAGTGTGGAAAAAACACTTTTTGCACTTGTGATAGTGTTGAAAAACCACTTTTCGCACTTGTGTTAGTGTTGAAAAACCACTTTTCGCACTTGTGTTGGTGCAGGAAACCACTTTTGCACTTGTATTAGTGTGGAAAAAACACTTTTTGCGTTTGTGATAGTGTTGAAAAACCACTTTTCGCACTTGTGTTAGTGTTGAAAAACCACTTTTCGCACTTGTGTTAGTGTTGAAAAACCACTTTTCACACTTGTGTTGGTGCAGGAAACCACTTTTGCACTTGTATTAGTGTGGAAAAAACACTTTTTGCACTTGTGATAGTGTTGAAAAACCACTTTTCGCACTTGTGTTAGTGTTGAAAAACCACTTTTCGCACTTGTGTTGGTGCAGGAAACCACTTTTGCACTTGTATTAGTGTGGAAAAAACACTTTTCGCACTTGTGTTAGTGTTGAAAAACCACTTTTCGCACTTGTGTTAGTGTTGAAAAACCACTTTTCGCACTTGTGTTAGTGTTGAAAAACCACTTTTCGCACTTGTGTTGGTGCAGGAAACCACTTTTGCACTTGTATTAGTGTGGAAAAACCACTTTTCGCACTTGTGTTAGTGTTGAAAAACCACTTTTCGCACTTGTGTTAGTGTTGAAAAACCACTTTTCGCACTTGTGTTAGTGTTGAAAAACCACATTTCGCACTTGTGTTGGTGCAGGAAACCACTTCTGCACTTGTATTAGTGTGGAAAAAACACTTTTTGCACTTGTGATAGTGTTGAAAAACCACTTTTCGCACTTGTGTTAGTGTTGAAAAACCACTTTTCGCATTTGTGTTGGTGCAGGAAACCACTTTTGCACTTGTATTAGTGTGGAAAAAACACTTTTTGCACTTGTGATAGTGTTGAAAAACCACTTTTCGCACTTGTGTAAGTGTTGAAATACCACTTTTCGCACTTGTGTTGGTGCAGGAAACCTCTTTTGCACTTGTATTAGTGTGGAAAAAACACTTTTCGCACTTGTGTTAGTGTTGAAAAACCACTTTTCGCACTTGTGTTAGTGTTGAAAAACCACTTTTCGCACTTGTGTTGGTGCAGGAAACCACTTTTGCACTTGTATTAGTGTGGAAAAAACACTTTTTGCACTTGTGATAGTGTTGAAAAACCACTTTTCACACTTGTGTTTGTGTTGAAAAACCACTTTTCGCACTTGTGTTGGTGCAGGAAACCACTTTTGCACTTGTATTAGTGTGGAAAAAACACTTTTTGCACTTGTGATAGTGTGGAAAAACCACTTTAAGCACTTGTGTTAGTGTTGAAAAACCACTTTTCGCACTTGTGTTGGTGCAGGAAACCACTTTTGCACTTGTATTAGTGTGGAAAAACCACTTTTCGCACTTGTGTTAGTGTTGAAAAACCACTTTTCGCACTTGTGTTAGTGTTGAAAAACCACTTTTCGTACTTGTGTTAGTGTTGAAAAACCACATTTCGTACTTGTGTTGGTGCAGGAAACCACTTTTGCACTTGTATTAGTGTGGAAAAAACACTTTTTGCACTTGTGATAGTGTTGAAAAACCACTTTTCGCACTTGTGTTAGTGTTGAAATACCACTTTTCGCACTTGTGTTGGTGCAGGAAACCACTTTTGCACTTGTATTATTGTGGAAAAACCACTTTTCGCACTTGTGTTAGTGTTGAAAAACCACTTTTCGCACTTGTGTTAGTGTTGAAAAACCACTTTTCGCACTTGTGTTGGTGCAGGAAACCACTTTTGCACTTGTATTAGTGTGGAAAAAACACTTTTCGCACTTGTGTTAGTGTTGAAAAACCACTTTTCGCATTTGTGTTAGTGTTGAAAAACCACTTTTCGCATTTGTGTTGGTGCAGGAAACCACTTTTGCACTTGTATTAGTGTGGAAAAAACACTTTTTGCACTTGTGATAGTGTTGAAAAACCACTTTTCGCACTTGTGTAAGTGTTGAAATACCACTTTTCGCACTTGTGTTGGTGCAGGAAACCTCTTTTGCACTTGTATTAGTGTGGAAAAAACACTTTTCGCACTTGTGTTAGTGTTGAAAAACCACTTTTCGCACTTGTGTTAGTGTTGAAAAACCACTTTTCGCACTTGTGTTGGTGCAGGAAACCACTTTTGCACTTGTATTAGTGTGGAAAAAACACTTTTTGCACTTGTGATAGTGTTGAAAAACCACTTTTCACACTTGTGTTTGTGTTGAAAAACCACTTTTCGCACTTGTGTTGGTGCAGGAAACCACTTTTGCACTTGTATTAGTGTGGAAAAAACACTTTTTGCACTTGTGATAGTGTGGAAAAACCACTTTAAGCACTTGTGTTAGTGTTGAAAAACCACTTTTCGCACTTGTGTTGGTGCAGGAAACCACTTTTGCACTTGTATTAGTGTGGAAAAACCACTTTTCGCACTTGTGTTAGTGTTGAAAAACCACTTTTCGCACTTGTGTTAGTGTTGAAAAACCACTTTTCGTACTTGTGTTAGTGTTGAAAAACCACATTTCGTACTTGTGTTGGTGCAGGAAACCACTTTTGCACTTGTATTAGTGTGGAAAAAACACTTTTTGCACTTGTGATAGTGTTGAAAAACCACTTTTCGCACTTGTGTTAGTGTTGAAAAACCACTTTTCGCACTTGTGTTAGTGTTGAAAAACCACTTTTCGCACTTGTGTTGGTGCAGGAAACCACGTTTGCACTTGTATTAGTGTGGAAAAAACACTTTTTGCACTTGTGATAGTGTTGAGAAACCACTTTTCGCACTTGTGTTAGTGTTGAAAAACCACTTTTCGCACTTGTGTTAGTGTTGAAAAACCACTTTTCGCACTTGTGTTGGTGCAGGAAACCACTTTTGCACTTGTATTAGTGTGGAAAAAACCACTTTTCGCACTTGTGATAGTGTTGAAAAACCACTTTTCGCACTTGTGTTAGTGTTGAAAAACCACTTTTCGCACTTGTGTTGGTGCAGGAAACCACTTCTGCACTTGTATTAGTGTGGAAAAAACACTTTTTGCACTTGTGATAGTGTTGAAAAACCACTTTTCGCACTTGTGTTAGTGTTGAAAAACCACTTTTCGCATTTGTGTTGGTGCAGGAAACCACTTTTGCACTTGTATTAGTGTGGAAAAAACACTTTTTGCACTTGTGATAGTGTTGAAAAACCACTTTTCGCACTTGTGTTAGTGTTGAAATACCACTTTTCGCACTTGTGTTGGTGCAGGAAACCACTTTTGCACTTGTATTATTGTGGAAAAACCACTTTTCGCACTTGTGTTAGTGTTGAAAAACCACTTTTCGCACTTGTGTTAGTGTTGAAAAACCACTTTTCGCACTTGTGTTGGTGCAGGAAACCACTTTTGCACTTGTATTAGTGTGGAAAAAACACTTTTCGCACTTGTGTTAGTGTTGAAAAACCACTTTTCGCATTTGTGTTAGTGTTGAAAAACCACTTTTCGCACTTGTGTTAGTGTTGAAAAACCACTTTTCGCACTTGTGTTGGTGCAGGAAACCACTTTTGCACTTGTATTAGTGTGGAAAAACCACTTTTCGCACTTGTGTTAGTGTTGAAATACCACTTTTCGCACTTGTGTTGGTGCAGGAAACCACTTTTGCACTTGTATTAGTGTGGAAAAACCACTTTTCACACTTGTGTTAGTGTTGAAAAACCACTTTTCGCACTTGTGTTAGTGTTGAAAAACCACTTTTCGCACTTGTGTTGGTGCAGGAAACCACTTTTGCACTTGTATTAGTGTGGAAAAAACACTTTTTGCACTTGTGATAGTGTTGAAAAACCACTTTTCGCACTTGTGTTAGTGTTGAAAAACCACTTTTCGCACTTGTGTTGGTGCAGGAAACCACTTTTGCACTTGTATTAGTGTGGAAAAAACACTTTTTGCGTTTGTGACAGTGTTGAAAAACCACTTTTCGCACTTGTGTTAGTGTTGAAAAACCACTTTTCGCACTTGTGATAGTGTTGAAAAACCACTTTTCGCACTTGTGTTAGTGTTGAAAAACCACTTTTCGCACTTGTGTTAGTGTTGAAAAACCACTTTTCGCACTTGTGTTGGTGCAGGAAACCACTTTTGCACTTGTATTACTGTGGAAAAAACCACTTTTCGCACCTGTGATAGTGTTGAAAAACCACTTTTCGCACTTGTGTTAGTGTTGAAAAACCACTTTTCGCACTTGTGTTGGTGCAGGAAACCACTTCTGCACTTGTATTAGTGTGGAAAAAACACTTTTTGCACTTGTGATAGTGTTGAAAAACCACTTTTCGCACTTGTGTTAGTGTTGAAAAACCACTTTTCGCATTTGTGTTGGTGCAGGAAACCACTTTTGCACTTGTATTGGTGTGGAAAAAACACTTTTTGCACTTGTGATAGTGTTGAAAAACCACTTTTCGCACTTGTGTAAGTGTTGAAATACCACTTTTCGCACTTGTGTTGGTGCAGGAAACCTCTTTTGCACTTGTATTAGTGTGGAAAAAACACTTTTCGCACTTGTGTTAGTGTTGAAAAACCACTTTTCGCACTTGTGTTAGTGTTGAAAAACCACTTTTCGCACTTGTGTTGGTGCAGGAAACCACTTTTGCACTTGTATTAGTGTGGAAAAAACACTTTTTGCACTTGTGATAGTGTTGAAAAACCACTTTTCGCACTTGTGTTAGTGTTGAAAAACCACTTTTCGCACTTGTGTTGGTGCAGGAAACCACTTTTGCACTTGTATTAGTGTGGAAAAAACACTTTTTGCACTTGTGATAGTGTGGAAAAACCACTTTAAGCACTTGTGTTAGTGTTGAAAAACCACTTTTCGCACTTGTGTTGGTGCAGGAAACCACTTCTGCACTTGTATTAGTGTGGAAAAAACACTTTTTGCACTTGTGATAGTGTTGAAAAACCACTTTTCGCACTTGTGTTAGTGTTGAAAAACCACTTTTCGCATTTGTGTTGGTGCAGGAAACCACTTTTGCACTTGTATTAGTGTGGAAAAAACACTTTTTGCACTTGTGATAGTGTTGAAAAACCACTTTTCGCACTTGTGTAAGTGTTGAAATACCACTTTTCGCACTTGTGTTGGTGCAGGAAACCTCTTTTGCACTTGTATTAGTGTGGAAAAAACACTTTTCGCACTTGTGTTAGTGTTGAAAAACCACTTTTCGCACTTGTGTTAGTGTTGAAAAACCACTTTTCGCACTTGTGTTGGTGCAGGAAACCACTTTTGCACTTGTATTAGTGTGGAAAAAACACTTTTTGCACTTGTGATAGTGTTGAAAAACCACTTTTCACACTTGTGTTTGTGTTGAAAAACCACTTTTCGCACTTGTGTTGGTGCAGGAAACCACTTTTGCACTTGTATTAGTGTGGAAAAAACACTTTTTGCACTTGTGATAGTGTGGAAAAACCACTTTAAGCACTTGTGTTAGTGTTGAAAAACCACTTTTCGCACTTGTGTTGGTGCAGGAAACCACTTTTGCACTTGTATTAGTGTGGAAAAACCACTTTTCGCACTTGTGTTAGTGTTGAAAAACCACTTTTCGCACTTGTGTTAGTGTTGAAAAACCACTTTTCGTACTTGTGTTAGTGTTGAAAAACCACATTTCGTACTTGTGTTGGTGCAGGAAACCACTTTTGCACTTGTATTAGTGTGGAAAAAACACTTTTTGCACTTGTGATAGTGTTGAAAAACCACTTTTCGCACTTGTGTTAGTGTTGAAAAACCACTTTTCGCACTTGTGTTAGTGTTGAAAAACCACTTTTCGCACTTGTGTTGGTGCAGGAAACCACGTTTGCACTTGTATTAGTGTGGAAAAAACACTTTTTGCACTTGTGATAGTGTTGAGAAACCACTTTTCGCACTTGTGTTAGTGTTGAAAAACCACTTTTCGCACTTGTGTTAGTGTTGAAAAACCACTTTTCGCACTTGTGTTGGTGCAGGAAACCACTTTTGCACTTGTATTAGTGTGGAAAAAACCACTTTTCGCACTTGTGATAGTGTTGAAAAACCACTTTTCGCACTTGTGTTAGTGTTGAAAAACCACTTTTCGCACTTGTGTTGGTGCAGGAAACCACTTCTGCACTTGTATTAGTGTGGAAAAAACACTTTTTGCACTTGTGATAGTGTTGAAAAACCACTTTTCGCACTTGTCTTAGTGTTGAAAAACCACTTTTCGCATTTGTGTTGGTGCAGGAAACCACTTTTGCACTTGTATTAGTGTGGAAAAAACACTTTTTGCACTTGTGATAGTGTTTAAAAACCACTTTTCGCACTTGTGTTAGTGTTGAAATACCACTTTTCGCACTTGTGTTGGTGCAGGAAACCACTTTTGCACTTGTATTATTGTGGAAAAACCACTTTTCGCACTTGTGTTAGTGTTGAAAAACCACTTTTCGCACTTGTGTTAGTGTTGAAAAACCACTTTTCGCACTTGTGTTGGTGCAGGAAACCACTTTTGCACTTGTATTAGTGTGGAAAAAACACTTTTCGCACTTGTGTTAGTGTTGAAAAACCACTTTTCGCATTTGTGTTAGTGTTGAAAAACCACTTTTCGCACTTGTGTTAGTGTTGAAAAACCACTTTTCGCACTTGTGTTGGTGCAGGAAACCACTTTTGCACTTGTATTAGTGTGGAAAAACCACTTTTCGCACTTGTGTTAGTGTTGAAATACCACTTTTCGCACTTGTGTTGGTGCAGGAAACCACTTTTGCACTTGTATTAGTGTGGAAAAACCACTTTTCGCACTTGTGTTAGTGTTGAAAAACCACTTTTCGCACTTGTGTTAGTGTTGAAAAACCACTTTTCGCACTTGTGTTGGTGCAGGAAACCACTTTTGCACTTGTATTAGTGTGGAAAAAACACTTTTTGCACTTGTGATAGTGTTGAAAAACCACTTTTCGCACTTGTGTTAGTGTTGAAAAACCACTTTTCGCACTTGTGTTGGTGCAGGAAACCACTTTTGCACTTGTATTAGTGTGGAAAAAACACTTTTTGCGTTTGTGATAGTGTTGAAAAACCACTTTTCGCACTTGTGTTAGTGTTGAAAAACCACTTTTCGCACTTGTGTTAGTGTTGAAAAACCACTTTTCACACTTGTGTTGGTGCAGGAAACCACTTTTGCACTTGTATTAGTGTGGAAAAAACACTTTTTGCACTTGTGATAGTGTTGAAAAACCACTTTTCGCACTTGTGTTAGTGTTGAAAAACCACTTTTCGCACTTGTGTTGGTGCAGGAAACCACTTTTGCACTTGTATTAGTGTGGAAAAAACACTTTTCGCACTTGTGTTAGTGTTGAAAAACCACTTTTCACACTTGTGTTAGTGTTGAAAAACCACTTTTCGCACTTGTGTTAGTGTTGAAAAACCACTTTTCGCACTTGTGTTGGTGCAGGAAACCACTTTTGCACTTGTATTAGTGTGGAAAAACCACTTTTCGCACTTGTGTTAGTGTTGAAAAACCACTTTTCGCACTTGTGTTAGTGTTGAAAAACCACTTTTCGCACTTGTGTTAGTGTTGAAAAACCACTTTTCGCACTTGTGTTAGTGTTGAAAAACCACATTTCGCACTTGTGTTGGTGCAGGAAACCACTTTTGCACTTGTATTAGTGTGGAAAAAACACTTTTTGCACTTGTGATAGTGTTGAAAAACCACTTTTCGCACTTGTGTTAGTGTTGAAATACCACTTTTCGCACTTGTGTTGGTGCAGGAAACCACTTTTGCACTTGTATTATTGTGGAAAAACCACTTTTCGCACTTGTGTTAGTGTTGAAAAACCACTTTTCGCACTTGTGTTAGTGTTGAAAAACCACTTTTCGCACTTGTGTTGGTGCAGGAAACCACTTTTGCACTTGTATTAGTGTGGAAAAAACACTTTTCGCACTTGTGTTAGTGTTGAAAAACCACTTTTCGCATTTGTGTTAGTGTTGAAAAACCACTTTTCGCACTTGTGTTAGTGTTGAAAAACCACTTTTCGCACTTGTGTTGGTGCAGGAAACCACTTTTGCACTTGTATTAGTGTGGAAAAACCACTTTTCGCACTTGTGTTCGTGTTGAAATACCACTTTTCGCACTTGTGTTGGTGCAGGAAACCACTTTTGCACTTGTATTAGTGTGGAAAAACCACTTTTCGCACTTGTGTTAGTGTTGAAAAACCACTTTTCGCACTTGTGTTAGTGTTGAAAAACCACTTTTCGCACTTGTGTTGGTGCAGGAAACCACTTTTGCACTTGTATTAGTGTGGAAAAAACACTTTTTGCACTTGTGATAGTGTTGAAAAACCACTTTTCGCACTTGTGTTAGTGTTGAAAAACCACTTTTCGCACTTGTGTTGGTGCAGGAAACCACTTTTGCACTTGTATTAGTGTGGAAAAAACACTTTTTGCGTTTGTGATAGTGTTGAAAAACCACTTTTCGCACTTGTGTTAGTGTTGAAAAACCACTTTTCGCACTTGTGTTAGTGTTGAAAAACCACTTTTCACACTTGTGTTGGTGCAGGAAACCACTTTTGCACTTGTATTAGTGTGGAAAAAACACTTTTTGCACTTGTGATAGTGTTGAAAAACCACTTTTCGCACTTGTGTTAGTGTTGAAAAACCACTTTTCGCACTTGTGTTGGTGCAGGAAACCACTTTTGCACTTGTATTAGTGTGGAAAAAACACTTTTCGCACTTGTGATAGTGTTGAAAAACCACTTTTCGCACTTGTGTTAGTGTTGAAAAACCACTTTTCGCATTTGTGTTGGTGCAGGAAACCACTTTTGCACTTGTATTAGTGTGGAAAAAACACTTTTTGCACTTGTGATAGTGTTTAAAAACCACTTTTCGCACTTGTGTTAGTGTTGAAATACCACTTTTCGCACTTGTGTTGGTGCAGGAAACCACTTTTGCACTTGTATTATTGTGGAAAAACCACTTTTCGCACTTGTGTTAGTGTTGAAAAACCACTTTTCGCACTTGTGTTAGTGTTGAAAAACCACTTTTCGCACTTGTGTTGGTGCAGGAAACCACTTTTGCACTTGTATTAGTGTGGAAAAAACACTTTTCGCACTTGTGTTAGTGTTGAAAAACCACTTTTCGCATTTGTGTTAGTGTTGAAAAACCACTTTTCGCACTTGTGTTAGTGTTGAAAAACCACTTTTCGCACTTGTGTTGGTGCAGGAAACCACTTTTGCACTTGTATTAGTGTGGAAAAACCACTTTTCGCACTTGTGTTAGTGTTGAAATACCACTTTTCGCACTTGTGTTGGTGCAGGAAACCACTTTTGCACTTGTATTAGTGTGGAAAAACCACTTTTCGCACTTGTGTTAGTGTTGAAAAACCACTTTTCGCACTTGTGTTAGTGTTGAAAAACCACTTTTCGCACTTGTGTTGGTGCAGGAAACCACTTTTGCACTTGTATTAGTGTGGAAAAAAAACTTTTTGCACTTGTGATAGTGTTGAAAAACCACTTTTCGCACTTGTGTTAGTGTTGAAAAACCACTTTTCGCACTTGTGTTGGTGCAGGAAACCACTTTTGCACTTGTATTAGTGTGGAAAAAACACTTTTTGCGTTTGTGATAGTGTTGAAAAACCACTTTTCGCACTTGTGTTAGTGTTGAAAAACCACTTTTCGCACTTGTGTTAGTGTTGAAAAACCACTTTTCACACTTGTGTTGGTGCAGGAAACCACTTTTGCACTTGTATTAGTGTGGAAAAAACACTTTTTGCACTTGTGATAGTGTTGAAAAACCACTTTTCGCACTTGTGTTAGTGTTGAAAAACCACTTTTCGCACTTGTGTTGGTGCAGGAAACCACTTTTGCACTTGTATTAGTGTGGAAAAAACACTTTTCGCACTTGTGTTAGTGTTGAAAAACCACTTTTCGCACTTGTGTTAGTGTTGAAAAACCACTTTTCGCACTTGTGTTAGTGTTGAAAAACCACTTTTCGCACTTGTGTTGGTGCAGGAAACCACTTTTGCACTTGTATTAGTGTGGAAAAACCACTTTTCGCACTTGTGTTAGTGTTGAAAAACCACTTTTCGCACTTGTGTTAGTGTTGAAAAACCACTTTTCGCACTTGTGTTAGTGTTGAAAAACCACTTTTCGCACTTGTGTTAGTGTTGAAAAACCACATTTCGCACTTGTGTTGGTGCAGGAAACCACTTTTGCACTTGTATTAGTGTGGAAAAAACACTTTTTGCACTTGTGATAGTGTTGAAAAACCACTTTTCGCACTTGTGTTAGTGTTGAAATACCACTTTTCGCACTTGTGTTGGTGCAGGAAACCACTTTTGCACTTGTATTATTGTGGAAAAACCACTTTTCGCACTTGTGTTAGTGTTGAAAAACCACTTTTCGCACTTGTGTTAGTGTTGAAAAACCACTTTTCGCACTTGTGTTGGTGCAGGAAACCACTTTTGCACTTGTATTAGTGTGGAAAAAACACTTTTCGCACTTGTGTTAGTGTTGAAAAACCACTTTTCGCATTTGTGTTAGTGTTGAAAAACCACTTTTCGCACTTGTGTTAGTGTTGAAAAACCACTTTTCGCACTTGTGTTGGTGCAGGAAACCACTTTTGCACTTGTATTAGTGTGGAAAAACCACTTTTCGCACTTGTGTTCGTGTTGAAATACCACTTTTCGCACTTGTGTTGGTGCAGGAAACCACTTTTGCACTTGTATTAGTGTGGAAAAACCACTTTTCGCACTTGTGTTAGTGTTGAAAAACCACTTTTCGCACTTGTGTTAGTGTTGAAAAACCACTTTTCGCACTTGTGTTGGTGCAGGAAACCACTTTTGCACTTGTATTAGTGTGGAAAAAACACTTTTTGCACTTGTGATAGTGTTGAAAAACCACTTTTCGCACTTGTGTTAGTGTTGAAAAACCACTTTTCGCACTTGTGTTGGTGCAGGAAACCACTTTTGCACTTGTATTAGTGTGGAAAAAACACTTTTTGCGTTTGTGATAGTGTTGAAAAACCACTTTTCGCACTTGTGTTAGTGTTGAAAAACCACTTTTCGCACTTGTGTTAGTGTTGAAAAACCACTTTTCACACTTGTGTTGGTGCAGGAAACCACTTTTGCACTTGTATTAGTGTGGAAAAAACACTTTTTGCACTTTTGATAGTGTTGAAAAACCACTTTTCGCACTTGTGTTAGTGTTGAAAAACCACTTTTCGCACTTGTGTTGGTGCAGGAAACCACTTTTGCACTTGTATTAGTGTGGAAAAAACACTTTTCGCACTTGTGTTAGTGTTGAAAAACCACTTTTCGCACTTGTGTTAGTGTTGAAAAACCACTTTTCGCACTTGTGTTAGTGTTGAAAAACCACTTTTCGCACTTGTGTTAGTGTTGAAAAACCACTTTTCGCACTTGTGTTAGTGTTGAAAAACCACTTTTCGCACTTGTGTTAGTGTTGAAAAACCACTTTTCGCACTTGTGTTAGTGTTGAAAAACCACATTTCGCACTTGTGTTGGTGCAGGAAACCACTTTTGCACTTGTATTAGTGTGGAAAAAACACTTTTTGCACTTGTGATAGTGTTGAAAAACCACTTTTCGCACTTGTGTTAGTGTTGAAAAACCACTTTTCGCACTTGTGTTGGTGCAGGAAACCACTTTTGCACTTGTATTAGTGTGGAAAAAACACTTTTTGCACTTGTGATAGTGTTGAAAAACCACTTTTCGCACTTGTGTTAGTGTTGAAAAACCACTTTTCGCACTTGTGTTAGTGTTGAAAAACCACTTTTCGCACTTGTGTTGGTGCAGGTAACCACTTTTGCACTTGTATTAGTGTGGAAAAAACATTTTTGCACTTGTGATAGTGTTGAAAAACCACTTTTCGCACTTGTGTTAGTGTTGAAAAACCACTTTTCGCACTTGTGTTAGTGTTGAAAAACCACTTTTCGCACTTGTGTTGGTGCAGGAAACCACTTTTGCACTTGTATTAGTGTGGAAAAAACACTTTTTGCACTTGTGATAGTGTTGAAAAACCACTTTTCGCACTTGTGTTAGTGTTGAAAAACCACTTTTCGCACTTGTGTTAGTGTTGAAAAACCACTTTTCGCACTTGTGTTGGTGCAGGAAACCACTTTTGCACTTGTATTACTGTGGAAAAAACCACTTTTCGCACCTGTGATAGTGTTGAAAAACCACTTTTCGCACTTGTGTTAGTGTTGAAAAACCACTTTTCGCACTTGTGTTGGTGCAGGAAACCACTTCTGCACTTGTATTAGTGTGGAAAAAACACTTTTTGCACTTGTGATAGTGTTGAAAAACCACTTTTCGCACTTGTGTTAGTGTTGAAAAACCACTTTTCGCATTTGTGTTGGTGCAGGAAACCACTTTTGCACTTGTATTGGTGTGGAAAAAACACTTTTTGCACTTGTGATAGTGTTGAAAAACCACTTTTCGCACTTGTGTAAGTGTTGAAATACCACTTTTCGCACTTGTGTTGGTGCAGGAAACCTCTTTTGCACTTGTATTAGTGTGGAAAAAACACTTTTCGCACTTGTGTTAGTGTTGAAAAACCACTTTTCGCACTTGTGTTAGTGTTGAAAAACCACTTTTCGCACTTGTGTTGGTGCAGGAAACCACTTTTGCACTTGTATTAGTGTGGAAAAAACACTTTTTGCACTTGTGATAGTGTTGAAAAACCACTTTTCGCACTTGTGTTAGTGTTGAAAAACCACTTTTCGCACTTGTGTTGGTGCAGGAAACCACTTTTGCACTTGTATTAGTGTGGAAAAAACACTTTTTGCACTTGTGATAGTGTGGAAAAACCACTTTAAGCACTTGTGTTAGTGTTGAAAAACCACTTTTCGCACTTGTGTTGGTGCAGGAAACCACTTTTGCACTTGTATTAGTGTGGAAAAACCACTTTTCGCACTTGTGTTAGTGTTGAAAAACCACTTTTCGCACTTGTGTTAGTGTTGAAAAACCACTTTTCGTACTTGTGTTAGTGTTGAAAAACCACTTTTCGCACTTGTGTTGGTGCAGGAAACTACATTTGCACTTGTATTAGTGTGGAAAAAACACTTTTTGCACTTGTGATAGTGTTGAGAAACCACTTTTCGCACTTGTGTTAGTGTTGAAAAACCACTTTTCGCACTTGTGTTAGTGTTGAAAAACCACTTTTCGCACTTGTGTTGGTGCAGGAAACCACTTTTGCACTTGTATTAGTGTGGAAAAAACCACTTTTCGCACTTGTGATAGTGTTGAAAAACCACTTTTCGCACTTGTGTTAGTGTTGAAAAACCACTTTTCGCACTTGTGTTGGTGCAGGAAACCACTTCTGCACTTGTATTAGTGTGGAAAAAACACTTTTTGCACTTGTGATAGTGTTGAAAAACCACTTTTCGCACTTGTGTTAGTGTTGAAAAACCACTTTTCGCATTTGTGTTGGTGCAGGAAACCACTTTTGCACTTGTATTAGTGTGGAAAAAACACTTTTTGCACTTGTGATAGTGTTGAAAAACCACTTTTCGCACTTGTGTTAGTGTTGAAATACCACTTTTCGCACTTGTGTTGGTGCAGGAAACCACTTTTGCACTTGTATTATTGTGGAAAAACCACTTTTCGCACTTGTGTTAGTGTTGAAAAACCACTTTTCGCACTTGTGTTAGTGTTGAAAAACCACTTTTCGCACTTGTGTTGGTGCAGGAAACCACTTTTGCACTTGTATTAGTGTGGAAAAAACACTTTTTGCACTTGTGATAGTGTTGAAAAACCACTTTTCGCACTTGTGTTAGTGTTGAAAAACCACATTTCGCACTTGTGTTGGTGCAGGAAACCACTTTTGCACTTGTATTAGTGTGGAAAAACCACTTTTCGCACTTGTGTTAGTGTTGAAAAACCACTTTTCGCACTTGTGTTAGTGTTGAAAAACCACTTTTCGCACTTGTGTTGGTGCAGGAAACCACTTTTGCACTTGTATTAGTGTGGAAAAAACACTTTTGCACTTGTGATAGTGTTGAAAAACCACTTTTCGCACTTGTGTTAGTGTTGAAAAACCACTTTTCGCACTTGTGTTAGTGTTGAAAAACCACTTTTCGCACATGTGTTGGTGCAGGAAACCACTTTTGCACTTGTATTAGTGTGGAAAAAACACTTTTTGCACATGTGATAGTGTTGAAAAACCACTTTTCGCACTTGTGATAGTGTTGAAAAACCACTTTTCACACATGTGTTGGTGCAGGAAACCACTTTTGCACTTGTATTAGTGTGGAAAAAACACTTTTTGCACTTGTGATAGTGTTGAAAAACCACTTTTCGCACTTGTGATAGTGTTGAAAAACCACTTTTCGCACTTGTGTTAGTGTTGAAAAACCACTTTTCGCACTTGTGTTAGTGTTGAAAAACCACTTTTCGCACTTGTGTTAGTGTTGAAAAACCACTTTTCGCACATGTGTTGGTGCAGGAAACCACTTTTGCACTTGTATTAGTGTGGAAAAAACACTTTTTGCACATGTGATAGTGTTGAAAAACCACTTTTCGCACCTGTGTTAGTGTTGAAAAACCACTTTTCGCACTTGTGTTAGTGTTGAAAAACCACTTTTCGCACTTGTGTTAGTGTTGAAAAACCACTTTTCGCATTTGTGTTGGTGCAGGAAACCACTTTTGCACTTGTATTAGTGTGGAAAAAACACTTTTTGCACTTGTGATATTGTTGAAAAACCACTTTTCGCACTTGTGTTAGTGTTGAAAAACCACTTTTCGCACTTGTGTTAGTGTTGAAAAACCACTTTTCGCACTTGTGTTGGTGCAGGAAACCACTTTTGCACTTGTATTAGTGTGGAAAAAACACTTTTTGCACTTGTGATAGTGTTGAAAAACCACTTTTCGCACTTGTGTTAGTGTTGAAAAACCACTTTTCGCACTTGTGTTAGTGTTGAAAAACCACTTTTCGCACTTGTGTTGGTGCAGGAAACCACTTTTGCACTTGTATTACTGTGGAAAAAACCACTTTTCGCACCTGTGATAGTGTTGAAAAACCACTTTTCGCACTTGTGTTAGTGTTGAAAAACCACTTTTCGCACTTGTGTTAGTGTTGAAAAACCACTTTTCGTACTTGTGTTAGTGTTGAAAAACCACTTTTCGCACTTGTGTTGGTGCAGGAAACTACATTTGCACTTGTATTAGTGTGGAAAAAACACTTTTTGCACTTGTGATAGTGTTGAGAAACCACTTTTCGCACTTGTGTTAGTGTTGAAAAACCACTTTTCGCACTTGTGTTAGTGTTGAAAAACCACTTTTCGCACTTGTGTTGGTGCAGGAAACCACTTTTGCACTTGTATTAGTGTGGAAAAAACCACTTTTCGCACTTGTGATAGTGTTGAAAAACCACTTTTCGCACTTGTGTTAGTGTTGAAAAACCACTTTTCGCACTTGTGTTGGTGCAGGAAACCACTTCTGCACTTGTATTAGTGTGGAAAAAACACTTTTTGCACTTGTGATAGTGTTGAAAAACCACTTTTCGCACTTGTGTTAGTGTTGAAAAACCACTTTTCGCATTTGTGTTGGTGCAGGAAACCACTTTTGCACTTGTATTAGTGTGGAAAAAACACTTTTTGCACTTGTGATAGTGTTGAAAAACCACTTTTCGCACTTGTGTTAGTGTTGAAATACCACTTTTCGCACTTGTGTTGGTGCAGGAAACCACTTTTGCACTTGTATTATTGTGGAAAAACCACTTTTCGCACTTGTGTTAGTGTTGAAAAACCACTTTTCGCACTTGTGTTAGTGTTGAAAAACCACTTTTCGCACTTGTGTTGGTGCAGGAAACCACTTTTGCACTTGTATTAGTGTGGAAAAAACACTTTTTGCACTTGTGATAGTGTTGAAAAACCACTTTTCGCACTTGTGTTAGTGTTGAAAAACCACATTTCGCACTTGTGTTGGTGCAGGAAACCACTTTTGCACTTGTATTAGTGTGGAAAAACCACTTTTCGCACTTGTGTTAGTGTTGAAAAACCACTTTTCGCACTTGTGTTAGTGTTGAAAAACCACTTTTCGCACTTGTGTTGGTGCAGGAAACCACTTTTGCACTTGTATTAGTGTGGAAAAAACACTTTTGCACTTGTGATAGTGTTGAAAAACCACTTTTCGCACTTGTGTTAGTGTTGAAAAACCACTTTTCGCACTTGTGTTAGTGTTGAAAAACCACTTTTCGCACATGTGTTGGTGCAGGAAACCACTTTTGCACTTGTATTAGTGTGGAAAAAACACTTTTTGCACATGTGATAGTGTTGAAAAACCACTTTTCGCACTTGTGATAGTGTTGAAAAACCACTTTTCACACATGTGTTGGTGCAGGAAACCACTTTTGCACTTGTATTAGTGTGGAAAAAACACTTTTTGCACTTGTGATAGTGTTGAAAAACCACTTTTCGCACTTGTGATAGTGTTGAAAAACCACTTTTCGCACTTGTGTTAGTGTTGAAAAACCACTTTTCGCACTTGTGTTAGTGTTGAAAAACCACTTTTCGCACTTGTGTTAGTGTTGAAAAACCACTTTTCGCACATGTGTTGGTGCAGGAAACCACTTTTGCACTTGTATTAGTGTGGAAAAAACACTTTTTGCACATGTGATAGTGTTGAAAAACCACTTTTCGCACCTGTGTTAGTGTTGAAAAACCACTTTTCGCACTTGTGTTAGTGTTGAAAAACCACTTTTCGCACTTGTGTTAGTGTTGAAAAACCACTTTTCGCATTTGTGTTGGTGCAGGAAACCACTTTTGCACTTGTATTAGTGTGGAAAAAACACTTTTTGCACTTGTGATATTGTTGAAAAACCACTTTTCGCACTTGTGTTAGTGTTGAAAAACCACTTTTCGCACTTGTGTTAGTGTTGAAAAACCACTTTTCGCACTTGTGTTGGTGCAGGAAACCACTTTTGCACTTGTATTAGTGTGGAAAAAACACTTTTTGCACTTGTGATAGTGTTGAAAAACCACTTTTCGCACTTGTGTTAGTGTTGAAAAACCACTTTTCGCACTTGTGTTAGTGTTGAAAAACCACTTTTCGCACTTGTGTTGGTGCAGGAAACCACTTTTGCACTTGTATTACTGTGGAAAAAACCACTTTTCGCACCTGTGATAGTGTTGAAAAACCACTTTTCGCACTTGTGTTAGTGTTGAAAAACCACTTTTCGCACTTGTGTTGGTGCAGGAAACCACTTCTGCACTTGTATTAGTGTGGAAAAAACACTTTTTGCACTTGTGATAGTGTTGAAAAACCACTTTTCGCACTTGTGTTAGTGTTGAAAAACCACTTTTCGCATTTGTGTTGGTGCAGGAAACCACTTTTGCACTTGTATTGGTGTGGAAAAAACACTTTTTGCACTTGTGATAGTGTTGAAAAACCACTTTTCGCACTTGTGTAAGTGTTGAAATACCACTTTTCGCACTTGTGTTGGTGCAGGAAACCTCTTTTGCACTTGTATTAGTGTGGAAAAAACACTTTTCGCACTTGTGTTAGTGTTGAAAAACCACTTTTCGCACTTGTGTTAGTGTTGAAAAACCACTTTTCGCACTTGTGTTGGTGCAGGAAACCACTTTTGCACTTGTATTAGTGTGGAAAAAACACTTTTTGCACTTGTGATAGTGTTGAAAAACCACTTTTCGCACTTGTGTTAGTGTTGAAAAACCACTTTTCGCACTTGTGTTGGTGCAGGAAACCACTTTTGCACTTGTATTAGTGTGGAAAAAACACTTTTTGCACTTGTGATAGTGTGGAAAAACCACTTTAAGCACTTGTGTTAGTGTTGAAAAACCACTTTTCGCACTTGTGTTGGTGCAGGAAACCACTTTTGCACTTGTATTAGTGTGGAAAAACCACTTTTCGCACTTGTGTTAGTGTTGAAAAACCACTTTTCGCACTTGTGTTAGTGTTGAAAAACCACTTTTCGTACTTGTGTTAGTGTTGAAAAACCACTTTTCGCACTTGTGTTGGTGCAGGAAACCACATTTGCACTTGTATTAGTGTGGAAAAAACACTTTTTGCACTTGTGATAGTGTTGAGAAACCACTTTTCGCACTTGTGTTAGTGTTGAAAAACCACTTTTCGCACTTGTGTTAGTGTTGAAAAACCACTTTTCGCACTTGTGTTGGTGCAGGAAACCACTTTTGCACTTGTATTAGTGTGGAAAAAACCACTTTTCGCACTTGTGATAGTGTTGAAAAACCACTTTTCGCACTTGTGTTAGTGTTGAAAAACCACTTTTCGCACTTGTGTTGGTGCAGGAAACCACTTCTGCACTTGTATTAGTGTGGAAAAAACACTTTTTGCACTTGTGATAGTGTTGAAAAACCACTTTTCGCACTTGTGTTAGTGTTGAAAAACCACTTTTCGCATTTGTGTTGGTGCAGGAAACCACTTTTGCACTTGTATTAGTGTGGAAAAAACACTTTTTGCACTTGTGATAGTGTTGAAAAACCACTTTTCGCACTTGTGTTAGTGTTGAAATACCACTTTTCGCACTTGTGTTGGTGCAGGAAACCACTTTTGCACTTGTATTATTGTGGAAAAACCACTTTTCGCACTTGTGTTAGTGTTGAAAAACCACTTTTCGCACTTGTGTTAGTGTTGAAAAACCACTTTTCGCACTTGTGTTGGTGCAGGAAACCACTTTTGCACTTGTATTAGTGTGGAAAAAACACTTTTCGCACTTGTGTTAGTGTTGAAAAACCACTTTTCGCATTTGTGTTAGTGTTGAAAAACCACTTTTCGCATTTGTGTTGGTGCAGGAAACCACTTTTGCACTTGTATTAGTGTGGAAAAAACACTTTTTGCACTTGTGATAGTGTTGAAAAACCACTTTTCGCACTTGTGTAAGTGTTGAAATACCACTTTTCGCACTTGTGTTGGTGCAGGAAACCTCTTTTGCACTTGTATTAGTGTGGAAAAAACACTTTTCGCACTTGTGTTAGTGTTGAAAAACCACTTTTCGCACTTGTGTTAGTGTTGAAAAACCACTTTTCGCACTTGTGTTGGTGCAGGAAACCACTTTTGCACTTGTATTAGTGTGGAAAAAACACTTTTTGCACTTGTGATAGTGTTGAAAAACCACTTTTCACACTTGTGTTTGTGTTGAAAAACCACTTTTCGCACTTGTGTTGGTGCAGGAAACCACTTTTGCACTTGTATTAGTGTGGAAAAAACACTTTTTGCACTTGTGATAGTGTGGAAAAACCACTTTAAGCACTTGTGTTAGTGTTGAAAAACCACTTTTCGCACTTGTGTTGGTGCAGGAAACCACTTTTGCACTTGTATTAGTGTGGAAAAACCACTTTTCGCACTTGTGTTAGTGTTGAAAAACCACTTTTCGCACTTGTGTTAGTGTTGAAAAACCACTTTTCGTACTTGTGTTAGTGTTGAAAAACCACATTTCGTACTTGTGTTGGTGCAGGAAACCACTTTTGCACTTGTATTAGTGTGGAAAAAACACTTTTTGCACTTGTGATAGTGTTGAAAAACCACTTTTCGCACTTGTGTTAGTGTTGAAAAACCACTTTTCGCACTTGTGTTAGTGTTGAAAAACCACTTTTCGCACTTGTGTTGGTGCAGGAAACCACGTTTGCACTTGTATTAATGTGGAAAAAACACTTTTTGCACTTGTGATAGTGTTGAGAAACCACTTTTCGCACTTGTGTTAGTGTTGAAAAACCACTTTTCGCACTTGTGTTAGTGTTGAAAAACCACTTTTCGCACTTGTGTTGGTGCAGGAAACCACTTTTGCACTTGTATTAGTGTGGAAAAAACCACTTTTCGCACTTGTGATAGTGTTGAAAAACCACTTTTCGCACTTGTGTTAGTGTTGAAAAACCACTTTTCGCACTTGTGTTGGTGCAGGAAACCACTTCTGCACTTGTATTAGTGTGGAAAAAACACTTTTTGCACTTGTGATAGTGTTGAAAAACCACTTTTCGCACTTGTGTTAGTGTTGAAAAACCACTTTTCGCATTTGTGTTGGTGCAGGAAACCACTTTTGCACTTGTATTAGTGTGGAAAAAACACTTTTTGCACTTGTGATAGTGTTGAAAAACCACTTTTCGCACTTGTGTTAGTGTTGAAATACCACTTTTCGCACTTGTGTTGGTGCAGGAAACCACTTTTGCACTTGTATTATTGTGGAAAAACCACTTTTCGCACTTGTGTTAGTGTTGAAAAACCACTTTTCGCACTTGTGTTAGTGTTGAAAAACCACTTTTCGCACTTGTGTTGGTGCAGGAAACCACTTTTGCACTTGTATTAGTGTGGAAAAAACACTTTTCGCACTTGTGTTAGTGTTGAAAAACCACTTTTCGCATTTGTGTTAGTGTTGAAAAACCACTTTTCGCACTTGTGTTAGTGTTGAAAAACCACTTTTCGCACTTGTGTTGGTGCAGGAAACCACTTTTGCACTTGTATTAGTGTGGAAAAACCACTTTTCGCACTTGTGTTAGTGTTGAAATACCACTTTTCGCACTTGTGTTGGTGCAGGAAACCACTTTTGCACTTGTATTATTGTGGAAAAACCACTTTTCGCACTTGTGTTAGTGTTGAAAAACCACTTTTCGCACTTGTGTTAGTGTTGAAAAACCACTTTTCGCACTTGTGTTGGTGCAGGAAACCACTTTTGCACTTGTATTAGTGTGGAAAAAACACTTTTCGCACTTGTGTTAGTGTTGAAAAACCACTTTTCGCATTTGTGTTAGTGTTGAAGAACCACTTTTCGCACTTGTGTTAGTGTTGAAAAACCACTTTTCGCACTTGTGTTGGTGCAGGAAACCACTTTTGCACTTGTATTAGTGTGGAAAAACCACTTTTCGCACTTGTGTTAGTGTTGAAATACCACTTTTCGCACTTGTGTTGGTGCAGGAAACCACTTTTGCACTTGTGATAGTGTTGAAAAACCACTTTTCGCACTTGTGTTAGTGTTGAAAAACCACTTTTCGCACTTGTGTTAGTGTTGAAAAACCACTTTTCGCACATGTGTTGGTGCAGGAAACCACTTTTGCACTTGTATTAGTGTGGAAAAAACACTTTTTGCACATGTGATAGTGTTGAAAAACCACTTTTCGCACTTGTGATAGTGTTGAAAAACCACTTTTCACACATGTGTTGGTGCAGGAAACCACTTTTGCACTTGTATTAGTGTGGAAAAAACACTTTTTGCACTTGTGATAGTGTTGAAAAACCACTTTTCGCACTTGTGATAGTGTTGAAAAACCACTTTTCGCACTTGTGTTAGTGTTGAAAAACCACTTTTCGCACTTGTGTTAGTGTTGAAAAACCACTTTTCGCACTTGTGTTAGTGTTGAAAAACCACTTTTCGCACATGTGTTGGTGCAGGAAACCACTTTTGCACTTGTATTAGTGTGGAAAAAACACTTTTTGCACATGTGATAGTGTTGAAAAACCACTTTTCGCACCTGTGTTAGTGTTGAAAAACCACTTTTCGCACTTGTGTTAGTGTTGAAAAACCACTTTTCGCACTTGTGTTAGTGTTGAAAAACCACTTTTCGCATTTGTGTTGGTGCAGGAAACCACTTTTGCACTTGTATTAGTGTGGAAAAAACACTTTTTGCACTTGTGATATTGTTGAAAAACCACTTTTCGCACTTGTGTTAGTGTTGAAAAACCACTTTTCGCACTTGTGTTAGTGTTGAAAAACCACTTTTCGCACTTGTGTTGGTGCAGGAAACCACTTTTGCACTTGTATTAGTGTGGAAAAAACACTTTTTGCACTTGTGTTAGTGTTGAAAAACCACTTTTCGCACTTGTGTTAGTGTTGAAAAACCACTTTTCGCACTTGTGTTAGTGTTGAAAAACCACTTTTCGCACTTGTGTTGGTGCAGGAAACCACTTTTGCACTTGTATTACTGTGGAAAAAACCACTTTTCGCACCTGTGATAGTGTTGAAAAACCACTTTTCGCACTTGTGTTAGTGTTGAAAAACCACTTTTCGCACTTGTGTTGGTGCAGGAAACCACTTCTGCACTTGTATTAGTGTGGAAAAAACACTTTTTGCACTTGTGATAGTGTTGAAAAACCACTTTTCGCACTTGTGTTAGTGTTAGTAGGTGATAAATGTTGCTTCTGGGACACCTCCGTTTAACATGGGAAATCCCTATCTAATGTCATTTACCCCCCTGTTTTTAAAAAAATCATAAACACCTCTATTTCTCCCTCTATGAACCTATAATCCTTCTCGCCTTATGAACCTATAATCCTTCTCGCCTTATGAACCTATAATCCTTCTCACCTTATGAACCTATAATCCTTCTCACCTTATGAACCTATGATTTTCTTCCTTTATGAACCTATAATCCTTCTAGCCTTATGAACCTATGATCATTCTCACTTCCATGTAAATTTTACCCTATTCCCCCCACTACCCCCTTAATGTAGTTCCTTAGACCACTCTGCTAATGAGCCTATAAATATATTATCTCTTTCTAACTTTTTTAAGAGTTCCATTCTCCTATAGAACTCATCCCCATCAAGTATATTTATAAAGTATACAGGTTCCTTAACCTTTTGTTGTGAAAGTATAAAGTTGTATGTTTCACGGAGGGTTCTTGTTTGACCTCCTCCTCTCCCACATACCATTTTAAAATTATAATATTTATTATCCGATTGATAACCATTAAAGTTCTCACTCCACTCTAATATATTTTTCTTCCCGCCCTCCATTACCCCACTTAACAAATGAATACGTTTATCCGTCTTGAGAACCTTCTGACCAGTGATTCTCTCAACCTCTTGAATCTGATATTTTTCACATTCGTTATGTTTTCCATTTATATACCAAGGTTGATTACACCTCCACTCTTTAGTCTGGTTGATACTTGGTTCTATCATTTATATAATAGTAAAAAAGGTGGCGGTAGCCCGTTAAAATCCCTAACCCCCCTTTTTAACTTATCACTTATATATATATATATCTTATATACTTATATAACCATAAGGGAGACGATCAATTCCATTTTCTAAAATAAACCTCTTATCATCAAAAGCCCCCAATGCTTTCTTATTCACCTCTTCTGAATATAATTGATGTTTATAACTTCTTATTCCATTAATCTTTCTAAACTCTTCTTTCTTTGTTGTTAAACAGTTATAATAATCCTTAAAGTTTATTGTTTCTTTAATGACATTTTTCTTTATACCTTTTAACTTCTTATCAGTCTTTTCAACGTTATTCACAATGTATTTATAAGCATAAGCCTTCGACCTCAATCCCACAAATTCACTCATAACATTTCCTCCCAATTCATCCTTGAACTTTCCAATCACCTTTTTATTTTTAGAAGAGAACAACTCACTCTCTGGACTGTAATTACTTGTATCATAGATATTAATGTCCTTTTTCATATCTGAATAAACATCATCAGTATTAATTTTCAAAATAAAACTATCAGTATCCATATACAACAATGACACATTATCCTTATACTTTGATTTTAGATTAATATAAAAGTAATCATACATTAATGACTTTGACAAGTCAAGAATTGATGTTCCAATATAAATAGGTTTGTCCATTTCAATACTCTCTTTAACCAAATGGATCGCACAAAAGTTCTCAGTAAAGACCTCAGCTCTAGTAAAACTCGGTCTATTAATTAATTTTGATGCTTGTTCCCAAGATGTTGCTAGTCTGATATTTTGTCTTTTCCTCACATTCTCCATGGTCTTACCAAAGACCGCATTATTCATTAATTTATAAAAGTCTTTCTCAAAATCTGTTTTTGACTCTGTTCTTCTTTGTGTATTAAAATCAATGTACCCCTTTAACCAATGACTTTGATTGAACTTTAGAACCCTGTGGATCTTCTCTACTCTTAGACCTTTTGATAAATATTGTCGCAAATTTCTTTGGTGTAGTACATAATTTTTCTTGTTATATAATGTAGTAAGTAATTTTTCTGTTGATTCACCTATATCAAACGATCGTTGATAATCACTCAACCATTCTTTCTTTGGACTTTCTTTCTCACAAGCAAATGGAAGATCTTTATGTTTGATATGAAGTTCTTCAGGATATTTTAAATCAACCTCAAAATAATAACCAACCTTTGAATCATCCAATTGTTTTTGTGTAGAGATACATACATCTTGTAAAACCTTTGTGTAGTCTTTTTCCTTTACCCATCTTAGTTTCCCATAAGGAAGAGCTTGAGACATTGCCCAGCCATACAAGTTGTTTGCGTCATAGTACATCAAGTAAGAACTCTCTTTCGTTGAATCATAATTTGGAAGATATTTGTTATTTGCTTTTGAGTAGCTGCTCGAGCATACTTGTGAAATTCCACCTCTTTTTGCCTTTTCAATCATCAAAAGCATATCGACATCGGTTATCAAATCCAAATCTTGTTTTGTCATTTTCAACATCGCGCTCCAAGCCAATCCAGGTGCTGTGTAGTAGTGAGCAGGATCCAATCCATATCCAGTGCGACAAACAGATCTAAAGGCTTCAAATACATCGGCCAATAAAAGCACATCAGTTTTGAGATACAAATCGTGATACTCACCAAGATTCTTGATGTTATATTTTTCCCAAACATTTTGTGCGTGTACATAATCTTTATCAGATATATGACTGTTGTTTAATTTGTTATCGAAATTTTCTTTTAAAGGAAGTTGTGTTTCATTGAATCTCTCAAATGAGTCCATATAGTCATAGGGGTAAATTCCCTTTTGTGTTAGAAAATCTTTATCTGAAAAATACTCTGAAAGACATGGAAACTCTTTTAGATTTTGAACCAAGTTAGCCAATGGACTTGCCATGAATTTAAATGTATCAAGAAATCTGATATGAGTAATAGGAGATGTGTGAATTGTTTTTGTGAATGAAATGTATTTCTGATCTGTGTTAGGAATTGCTGAAATGTGTCCAGATGTCTTTGAAAGTTCATTAATAAATAGATGCGTATCATAATGAGCATTGTTATGAAGAAAGACAGGAATGAAAGAGGGGAGTTGATAATTAATATTACAACTTTGATGAGCTGGACCTCTATATTTACCAGTGAGATGACAATGATCTCTAACCTTTAGACCTTCACCAATTTTTTCCTCACAAATATGACAAACATTGTTTTTTCTAAATTCCCTTTTCTGTTCACTCGTCAAAGACATTGGTTTATTAGTTTCTCTCATTATCTTGGTTAATCGGACACAGTCTTTTTCTAGTCGTTTCACAAACTCCTCTGGGGTATTTGAGCCTCTATACTCCTCTAACTTGTTATATTTATCACCAACGGATGATTTGATATAATAACAAAAACCGCAAGGAGTATGTTTTTGATATTTATTTGTGTATGAATCTTTTGGATCTGGAGAAGCAGTATCTATTTTTTCTAGAATACTTTCAAAATCAGCATATATAACAAATGGATGTTTGATCTTTTTCTTTTCATCTTTGAATGTGATATTTGAGCCTTCTTTAGGCATATTGATTACCGTTGATTTATGTTCACCACAATAATTTGAATGTTTATCTAATCTTTCTTGTGTATGGAAGAAGTTAAGACAACGCAAACAAATATATATTTTATTTGTTCTTTTACATACTTGTGGTTTTATTAATTTAGCAATATCTTTAATGTATGTATAATGTGAATTTTCCTCTGAATTAAAATATAGAAGATTAATATGAGTTTGTTTACAATTGTCAGAAAGCTTTAAAACCTGAATGCTGTTTGTTTCTGTTAGACCATAAACATTAACTGATAAATTATTTATCTTTTCAAATTTAGGAATATCATTTAAAGCCATCGGAAACTTTAGATCTTTCGTATTTAATGTATTCTCATATTTTTTATAATGAGATACTCTTTCATCATGAAAATGTGGAGGATGTAAGTGTGCTAGAATAGACCAGAGAAAACATTTATTGTCTTTATTTTTGATATTGATAACTGCTTTTCTATTTTTGATAACACTGGGTAAATCAATGTAGGAAGAAGCTTTTAGAGGATCTGATTTAAGAATATGAATGTCTATGTAAATCATTTTTCCTATATTGAATCCACTTCCTACGATTGAATTATCCACATCTTGCTCTTGTTTAATAAGTTCATCATAGACTCCTGATGTTTTAAAATCTTGATATGAAGATATAAAGTGTGGCTCAGTTCTCATGTATGGTGTATCTATAACTCCTTCGTCCTTTGTCATTTCTAATTTTACTCCCATATAAAATTTAAGTGGTTTCATTTCTTTTAGTGTTTTTTCAATCAACGTTTGAACAACAGGTTTAACTCTTTCTACAGCATCAACTATAGACTCTGGTTCAGGAGGTTTGAAGTTAAAGACTCTTATTTTAATATGTTCTTTGAATGCGCCATCAGAGTTTTTAGTTGTGATAAAATTTGATAAATGTAGAATTGTTTTAAGATGTATTTCGAAGCCTTTCTTGAGGATATTTTTATTACATGCTGAACAGTGTTTTGTTTCCTTCTGAATAGGAGATAGTAGGTGAAGTAGATTAAATGTGTGTTTGTTAGTTTTAAGGTGTCTTTTGTATTGTTTATATTCTTGTTCACAAACATCGCAATACGTTGCTTTGATCATATTTATTTATATAGTAAAATTATACTTAAAACAAAGTGCCTTTTTTAGAGGCTTTTTAAAAGATGAAACTGTGCTTAAAGTAAACACCTTTGAGCTTTTCAACTCGTTTTATGTATATAACTTTACTTAAAGTAAAACACCTTTGAGTTTTTCAACTCGTTTTATGTATATAACTTTACTTAAAGTAAAATACCTTTGAGCTTTTCAACTCGTTTTATGTATATAACTTTACTTAAAGTAAAACACCTTTGAGCTTTTCAACTCGTTTTATGTATATAACTTTACTTAAAGTAAAACACCTTTGAGCTTTTCAACTCGTTTTATGTATATAACTTTACTTAAAGTAAAACACCTTTGAGCTTTTCAACTCGTTTTATGTATATAACTTTACTTAAAGTAAAACACCTTTGAGCTTTTCAACTCGTTTTATGCATATAACTTTACTTAAAGTAAAACACCTTTGAGCTTTTCAACTCGTTTTATGTATATAACTTTACTTAAAGTAAAACACCTTTTTTTTTTTTTTTTTTTTTTTTTTTTTTTTTTTTTTTTTTTTTATTTTTTTTTTTTTTTTTTTTTTGTATACAAGATCGAGGCTCGTGAAAGAGCTAACAATAATCACAAAAAAGACAAACCAACTCCTCTCTGGGGGAGCAAGGCCAGAGAGGAGTCGGTAGAAGACAGAAAGACCACCAACCTGCCTGCGGTGAGTGAGTGAAAGGCCCTCGGAGTTGACTACATCGCAGGAGATTCCAATGATTCTGAAAGCTTTGGCCTCAACAGCGTGAAGCCGAGCAAGGTGTGAGGCAGGAGCACCAGCCCAGAGGGGGGAACAGTATTCCATTGAGCTGCGGATGAAAGCCTTGTATGTGGTGAGGAGCTCAGGTGTGCCAAGGAAGGACTTCGCACGACGGAGGATGCCCAGTCGGCGACTGGCTTTGGAGGCGAGCTTGGAAATGTGGTTTTCCCAAGAAAGATCATGGCAGATAGTGAGACCCAAAAGCTTGAGCGACAGAACTTCTTGGAGAGGATTGTTGAGAAAGTAGATGGGAGGGTTGTCCAGTCGGTCCTTTCGGAGAGACATCGTAAGAGTGTGAGATTTATCAGGATTGAAAGACATGTTCCATTTGTTTGCCCAGTCTGTGATTTTGTCCAGGTCTGCAGAGAGTGAGGAGGCTGCAGACTGCTGATCTGAGGGATGAGGAATGGAGCGACATAGAGTAGAGTCATCAGCAAAGAGATAGAGAGGATTTTCAAGAGAGTCAGAGAGATCATTGATGAAGACCAGAAATAGCACAGGGCCCAGAAAGCCAGAAAATAGCACCTTTGAGCTTTTCAACACGTTTTATGTATATAACTTTACTTAAAGTAAAGCGTCTATGTATTAGCCAGAAAGTTTAGATACTCTAGTTCATCAATTTCAATTTCACTATCTGAGTCATCAATAAAGCTACTCTCATAACTATCATTTGAACACAAACTATTAGTATCATAACTATCTTCAGATCCTAGACTCTCAGTATAATAACTCTCAGAGTATTGACTGTTAATATCACTCATTTACATACCATTAAACTTCCATCAATATCTATATATTTTCTTTCATTAGAACTAATAACCACAATATTTTTTACATTAAATGTTATTTTCAAATAATCTCTAATAATCAGAGTACGGAATGATAGTTCACCACTAATATTCATATTATTAATTTCACCCACATCTTTGGGTCTATTAAAGAATATACAAATGTTTCCTCTAGAATCGTTGATGGTTTTATCATTCATTTTCAAAGCTTCTTTATCAATGATCTTTTCAAGCTTTGAGTAAATTGTTAGTAGTAGTGGAGAAACTTTTGTCAAATTTACTTTAATAGAGTTATTAATTAACATAGCTTGTCCTGTAAATTTAATAAAAGGACACATGTTATTCTCCATTATGGGTTTAATCCAAAAATTTCCATATTTATCTTTGTTCAATTTAACATCTTTGACATATTTTTCTATATCTTCCACCGAAGTAGAGATTGATTGAAATTTGTCTTTTGTGTTTTGAAACATTGTATTTATTAGCTAATAAATTTGCGTTTAGTTTAAGTAAAGTTATATACATAAAACGAGTTGAAAAGCTCAAAGGTGTTTTACTTTAAGCACAGTTTCATCTTTAAAAAAGCCTCTAAAAAAGGCACTTTGTTTTAAGTATAATTTTACTATATAAATATGATAAATTCTGAAGGATATTTAGAATTTCCAGACTCTCCATATGATAAATTAGAGAATTGTCCGGCTTGTGGTAGAGTGGGGCTTAATACAGAATCAGAAGCATATAAACAATGTATTTTCTGTGATTATCTTCTAATTAATGATAATAAAAAATATAGAAAAATATATAACTCTTTTAAATTAGAACCAAAAATGAATTACTTTACAAGATTAATAAGAGAGATGAATGTTAAGTATTATGGGGATAATACACCATTTCTTACAAGGGAAGAGACTATTTGTATTGAGGAAATGTATAAGGGTTTAATGATATTTATTATTCAAAATAATTTTAATGGAAATGTTAATACAAGATACTATATAAACAAAATAATGGATTATTTTGAAATTAAACCTGAACTCAGGATAAAATATAGAGTTTCTCAAAAAACTCAAAAAAAGTTAGATGACTTGTTTTCCAAATATATAAATGAATGATTTTTTACCTGTTTGGGAAAATAAGATAAAATTTAATAACCATAAAAATCTTCCAAATTCATTGAGATGTCTAATAGTCGGTTCAAGCGGATGTGGAAAAACCTGTTTACTTTTAAAGATGCTCCTTAGTCCTAATTTTTTAGATTATGATAATTTAATAATTTTTACAAAGTCAAGTTTTCAACCTGAGTATCAACTACTCTCACAGGGTTTTAATGCGGGTCTTAAAAAGGAAGACATTATCGGTTTATTTAAACTTCAAAACAAACTAAATGATTATAATATTGATGATATAATACAATTATTTTGTGATACACAGAAATCAAAATCAAAACTAAAACCCATAACTTGTATTCTCAGTGATAATACGGATGATATACCTTCACCTCAAGATTTAGATAAATCAAAAAAGAACCTCGTTATCTTTGATGATTGTGTTAATGAGAGAAACCAAACAGTAATGGATAGCTACTATACAAGAGGGAGACATTCTTCTTGTAATTGTATTTATCTTAGTCAGTCATATTTTCAACTCCCTCGGCGCTCAATAAGAAACAATGCTAATACTTTTATTTTATTTAAGTTAAATTCAATAGATACAAATAATTTTTGGAGAGATAATTGTTCTACATTACGTAGTAAGAAGGAATTTGAAAATAATATGAAACACACGATCGGAAAATATAAATATATTGTTGTGAAACAAGATGAGATACTAAATGATATTTTTCAATAAATAAATACAGAAAATGAATACCGAAGAAAGAGTAAGAAAGTTTAAAGAACATCAAGAGTTGCTTTCAAAAGTTGTAAAGCAACAGGAAGACATAAAGAAGAAAAGGAGACAGAAACTAACTGGTGAAGAAGCCTTTGAAAGAAAACAAGAGAAATTTTTTAAACCACTTTTAAAAACTCAACAAACGATTTCACCTACAGTTCCCATGGTAGAATTTACTCCAAAAAAATTTCAAATGCTCAAAGATTTTAGTCAAATGACAGAGCAAGAACTTGGAGAATTAGAATATGATGATGAAGGATTATTTCGGCATCTTGAGAAGGTAAATAAACTTTCCAATTATATTGTAGAAGCTCTTCAAAACAATGAATATTTGAAGGGTTCAAAAACCAGAGCAGGTCTCATTCCAACAGAAGAACCAGCACAGTTCCATCTTGTGAAAGAAAAGTTATTGATATTTAATGATAAATTGGTGTTCTTAAGTTCTGACCAACCAAATGTTGAATTAACCCCAAGATTAATGTTTCTTCTAACAAAAGATGGACATTCTAATTCACCTTATTTTGATGAACCGCTTGAAATGGAAAGAGAGGAAGATAGAGAGTATATTGAGTTGCTAAACACACTTGATTATGGAGTTTCTGTTGCTGGTAAAAGTAAGAAGAATGAGAAGGAGAAACATATTATTGATGCTTTAAGTAAGCTTGGTTCGGGTGTTAGTTTTCTTCCAAATGACCCATCACAATTAGTTAATAGGTTATTATTGTTGTTAGGTAGTAAGAAGGCTGGAAACAACAATTGTTTTAATGAAGCATCCGCCATTTTAGATCAGTTGATGAATATGAAAATAATTAATAAATGTCAATACAAAGATATTTTATTAGATATTAAATAAGATGAGAAGCACAATTCTTAGTTTTAATTTCACAACGAGTGATTACACAGCTTCATTCCCTTACCCACTACAACTTGACCCCAAAAAAGAATATGAGGCTTCTTTGTTGTCAATGGAGACTTATAATACCTTGTTTAATATCACAGAGAAAAACAACAAGTTTAGTTATAATCCAGGAAGTGGATATAAAACTATAACCGTTTCACCCGGTGCTTACGAGATTTCTCAAATATCTTCAGAAGTCTCTCGCCTTATGAAAGAAAAAGGTGATGAACCAAAAAATATTGTAATAGATATTCAAAAACACACTTCAAAATCAACTATTAAACTTAAAAATAATTATAAAGTTGATTTCACCATTGAAAAATCGTTTAGAGAGCTATTGGGTTTCTCTTCAAAAAAGGTTGAAACTAACGGGACGTCTTACAGTGATAATGTCATTCAAATATCCTCCGGTATAAATTCAGTATTAATTCATTGTGATTTGATTGATGGTGCTTATAACGATGGAATAAGAACAAATACAATATTTTCATTCAGCGCATACTCAACCCCGATTGGTTATAAATTTAATATGGAACCAAAAAATCTTGTCTATTTACCTGTGTCAGGAAAAACCATATACAGAGTAAATTTTAGGATAACCGACCAAGATAATCGTATGATATCCTTTAATGATGAAATTATATCCATCAGAATTCACCTACGTGAAGTTTTTCAATAAATAAATAATGGTTATTGTGAGAAAACACGAGTTGGGAAAATATAAAATAATTACAGGGGATGGGATGTTCCTTTCACCATACTATAAGGGTGAAGGTATGTTTCTTGGGAGAGGATACTATAAACCAAAGAGACAACGGGGTGTGGGACATCAATTTAGAAATAAAGGAGATGGGATAATTGATACTCTAATGGGTATTGGTTCAACCATCCTTAAACATAAAGACCTAATTGGTTCAACTGCTTCTGCCGTGGGCTCAGTTGCGGGTGCTATAAAGAGTATAAAAGATGCTCAAAAGGAGTCTCATAAATTACAAGCAATCAAAGAAATTAAAAAAGGTAAAACTCAACTATCTTCACAAGAACGACAAAAAATCATTAAAATACTTGGGTCAGGGTTTCAACAATTTTAATGCTATATAAATACAAGTATGGAAGCGATTGATAGTATCTATGATTTGGATGATACGATTATCATTTCAAACTCCACTAAAAAGGAAGACTATTTTAAGGTAAATGCTATAACAGGAACAGACTGGAATTCAAACGGAACAAAAAGTTTTGAAATAAATAATCAACAAACTTACTTGAATATAGCTGATAGTTTCTTGCTGTGTAAATTTAAATTCACTAAGGCTGCGAATAATACTAATGCTACACTCGTAAATGATTTCTTCTGGAAAATGTTTGACAGTGTCCGCCTGTATATTGGAACACAAGAGGTTGAAGCGGTTGATTATGTCTCTGCTACATCTGAAATGATGAAATTTACACTATATTCGTTTAGTGATAGAATGGGTAAGGGAGCTGTTGAAGGTTTTATTCCTGATATGTCAACAGGAACAAACGCAGACCCTGGTTATAGTCAAAGGAAGTCAATGTATAATGATGACGCAAAAGCAGAGAATAGTTTTACGGTAGCAGTACCTCTGAAAGGTATATTTGGATTTTGTGATTATGATAAAGTTTTGTATGGGCTTAAAATTAGATTTCAACTACAAAGGAATGATAATGTAAATAGGTTGCTTTTTGGGGTTGAAAATGCTTTTGGCGACAATAATAAATTTGTTATTAATGATTTGTGTTGGTATATTAGTGAATATACTCCTAATCTTAAAACGGAAGAGATGTTAAATAGAAGACTTAACTCAAAGAAACCGCTAAATGTATCATACCTTAAAAGAAGATGTCAACACGTTAAACTGGAACACACTACCTACACTTGGAATTTGGGTGTTCTTGAAGGAAAGCCACGATACCTATGGCTCATTTTTAAGAAACCAGATGGAGAGGACGGTACTAATAAGAATAATGCCCTGAGTGATAATGCTAAGGTGAAACAACTTCGGGTTTCTCTTGATGGGACATTTTATCCGCGAGATAGATTGGAAATTGATTGGGAAAAAAATGATTATGCGGAAGCCTACAAGTCTTACCAAAAGGTGTGTGAAAGCAACGGTAATAATGAACCTATTTTGGATATGGTTGCGTTTCAAAAACTTTATACAATCTACACAATTGACCTGAGTTCTCAAAAGGAAACTATAAAGTCTAATAGAGTGGATACTTCTCTATACATTGAAAGAGGAGAGAATGAAGAAGTTGATGCTTATTGTTTGCTTTTGGAGGAAACAGAATTACAGATTAATACAGATAATGGTGTTATGATTAATATCACATAGGTTTTTTCTCATAAATAAATGGTAGGGGTATATGTTAATCAAATCAATCTTGATAAATTAACATCTTGTATTCAAAATCAAAAGCCTTGTATTATTAATGTTAATACATTTCAAAGAAAAGGAGCTGTAAGAATTGATGTTTTACTCACAAGAGAGCAGGTGAAAACACTAAATGATGTTGGATCACTTAAAATTAAAATGACAAAACCTATGTTAAAGAAATATTCAATAGACAAGTCAAGAGGAGGATTTCTCCCATTTCTAATTCCTTTATTTGCTGGTTTAAGTGCGGCGGGAGCATTGACTGGTGGTATTTCAGCAGCGATAAAAACTGCTAACGAAAGGAAGGCACAACTAAAAGCTCAAAAAGAATTGGAAAGACATAACAAGGAGTTGGAGAAACAAATTAGTGGAAGTGGTGTAATTGTAGATTTTGCTCAAAAACTTGAAAGTCTACCTGATAAAGCTAGATTGTTAGTTGGAGATATGCTTTCCTCTATCGCTCAAGCGGGTGTTAAACTAACTAAACGGGGTAATGGATTGTATCTTTCTCATAAATAAATGGATAAATGGTTTAAACAATTTGGAAAGAATACAACGTCAAATATAGAACTCGCTAAGTATTGTAAAACACTAAAAATTGATAATGTGGTTATTTGTATGAGAGATGAATTAATACATATAAATAAGAATACAAAGAATATTATTATGAATTTAGACACACAGAATGGTTCTCATTGGGTTTGTATTCATAATAGTCAGGATAAATATTATTTTGATAGTTATGGTATGCCACCACCTGTTGAAGTAATACAATTCTTACAGAATGGTGTTTATCAAACATTTCAAGTTCAAGAAATTAATTCTAAATGTTGTGGTCAATTATGTTTATATGTATTATTTAAACTCAACAATAATGAAAATTTTTATGATATCATTTTTAATCTAATATAAATGACTTATGTTGGAAAAGATGGTTCTATCTTTGGAAAATCCTCTCAGGATATTGATTTATCAAATTATTATACAAAGGCACAGGCTGAACGACAAAAATATAGTGTAAGTAAAAATATTAATATGAAGAATACTTATAAATTAATCAATTATCCAAACCCTACAGATGCGAATGACTTAATTAGATTAAGTGATTTATCACAATATATATTTTTAAAGAAAACAGCACGTTTTGTTAAACAAGTAAAATTTACAACCACAACACCTGGTTATACTGACCATACACCTTTCCTCATTGAATTTAACTACCTGCTTACAATTGAATTTTATAAAGAAGGACATTTAGTTAATATGCGAATTAATAAATGGGGGTATGATATGTCTGATTTAGGGTATAATTGGTCTTTTTCAATAAACATAGAAGACCTACATGATTTAAATCAGTCTCGTAAAGAAGAATATTATCCACTTGGTGAAGATAAGGATTTATGTGGAAGTACAATTAGCAAACAACAAATACGTGATTTTAAGAAAAGAAAAATATATGATAGTATAGCGATGGTTCGCATGACAAAGAAGGAAGGTAATGAGATAAGGATAGAAAGCCGAGGAATACAAACCGATTTGGTAGTGGGAAGATGGGGTGGTATTACCTGTCATAATATTAATCTCACATATATTTCTGATACATAAATGGCAGGAAGAAGACTACAAGAGAATTATAATTTTTGTATTCAAGGATACCTACAAGAAAAGGGTGCTCGGTATTACATACCTTATGATTTGGAGCATATACATGGGAATTTTGTCATTAAAAACTGGCCTTATACTGATATTGTTAAACCCACAAATAGAGACTTGTTTAAAATATTAAATAAAAATGAACTTCTCAAAGTTATGAAATATAAAACTCTTTTAGAAATCGTCAACAAATCTTATTGGTATCCTATTATGAGAAAAATAATTATAGATACAAGAATATCTCAAAATCCAGATGAGTATATGTATAATATTCTTTGGGGTTCAAACTCAAGGGTAGCAAGGGATGAGGAAGGAGTTGAAGAAGAGAAGGAGGAAGGAGTTGAAGAAGAGAAGGAGGAAAGAGAGAAGGAGGAGAAGGGGGAAAGGGAGAAGGAGGAGAGGGAGGAAAAGGAGAAGGAGGAGAAGGATGAAAGGGAGAAAAAGGAGAAGGAGGAGAGGGAGGAAAGGGAGAAAAAGGAGGAGGAGGAGAGGGAGGAAAAATATAAAAATATGACCATTCCTGAGATTAATGAAAGATTGAAGGTATTACGACAAATAAATAAATCTCAACGCACTGAAGAGGAAAATAAAGAATTAATGACTCTTCCGAACTTATTGGTTTTTAAATTTGCTATAATGAATTCAGAGCGCAGATATACAACATATAGTTGATGATGTTGGTGTTATTGACTTTAGTTAGTTTTATTTGTAAATAAATGGAGGAGAGAGTGAAGTCATTTCTAAGGATTCTTTATGTTTTAAAAATCAAGATAGAAATGTATATGTTGAAAACCAAAAAGGTTTTGGCACTATGTAGAACTTTTTCTCATAAATAAATATGAGTTATTGTCTCAAATGTAAAAAGAAAACTAAATCTAAAAATATCTCTTATGTTAAAGCTAAAAATAATAGAGTTTATCAAAAAGGAATATGTCAAGTGTGTGGTTCTAAAAAGTGTCAATTCATCTCTCCTAAAAGTGGAGGAGACATACAAAAGTTTTTGTCAGGTAGCAAATTTACAACAACTGGAATTCCAGGGGAATTACACCTTCCAGGGTATTCTTTCTGTGGCCCAGGAACAAACTTGGATAAAAGATTAGATGAGGCTGACAATCCTAAACCTTGGTCTAAACCTACAAATAGGGTTGATGAAGTGTGTATGAAGCATGATATTGCTTATGGGAAAACCACTACATTGACTGAAAAACATAAAGCCGACAGAGAAATGTTGTATAATTTGTCTTTGATACAAAATCCAACGTTGAGAGAGAAAGTTGATAGGTTTATTGTGAGAAATTTGATAAATGCTAAATTGAAACTTGGCCTTGGTTATTCACCCTCAAAAAACTATTAGGCTCTCATGATGTCATCAAGACTGAGGAGCTTTTGGCTGATGAATTACATAAACCTATAATCACAAAGTTTAAAAGAAGGAAAGTTTATTCTAAATACACCGACCACATATGGTCCGCTGATTTAATCGAACTAAAAAATGATAAGGGATACAAGTATGCTTTAACCGTTATTGATTTGAGGAGTAGATTTGCTTGGGTTGTTCCTTTGAAAAACAAGAGAGGTTATACTCTGAAGTTAGCCTTCCAACAGATATTTAATAAAAGTAAAAGAAAACCAAAGAAACTGTGGACCGATGAGGGAACAGAGTTCTATAACAAAATATTTATGAAATTTCTTAAGGGGGAGGGTATTAAATTATACAGCACCTTTAATGAAGGAAAAGCAGTTGTTATTGAGCGTTTTAATCGTACTTTAAAAGAGAAATTATATAAAAAATTCACACAACTCGGTTCCCAAAAATGGGTGTATTTTATTCAGGATATTGTAGATAATTACAATAATACAGTTCATTCATCAACAAAATCAAAACCATCAGAAACATTTACAAAATTAGAATATGAAAAGGAGATTAATTTGAGAAAGCCCAAGTTCAAAGTTGGTGATATTGTAAGAATATACAGATGGAAAAGTCATTTTGAGAAAGGTTATACAAAGAGATGGACTAATGAATTATTCAAAATCGTTGATGTAATGGATACTATGCCTTGGACTTACAAATTATATGATATGAATTGGGAAGAAATCTTGGGTTCATTTTACTCACAAGAATTACAAAAAACAAAACTGATAATTCATTAAACAACAACCATCCATACTTTCATCCACCCAGATTAGCTAATTTAATTAGTAGTAATAAAAAAAAAAAAAAAAAAAAAAAAAAATCATAAGCCACACCCACACAGACCCCACCCACAAACCCCACCCACACAGACCCCACCCACACAGACCACACCCACACAGACCACACCCACACAGACCACACCCACACAGACCCCGCCCACACATAAGAAAGCATTGGGGGCTTTTGATGATAAGAGGTTTATTTTAGAAAATGGAATTGATCGTCTCCCTTATGGTTATATAAGTATATAAGATATATATATATATAAGTGATAAGTTAAAAAGGGGGGTTAGGGATTTTAACGGGCTACCGCCACCTTTTTTACTATTATATAAATGATAGAACCAAGTATCAACCAGACTAAAGAGTGGAGGTGTAATCAACCTTGGTATATAAATGGAAAACATAACGAATGTGAAAAATATCAGATTCAAGAGGTTGAGAGAATCACTGGTCAGAAGGTTCTCAAGACGGATAAACGTATTCATTTGTTAAGTGGGGTAATGGAGGGTGGGAAGAAAAATATATTAGAGTGGAGTGAGAACTTTAATGGTTATCAATCGGATAATAAATATTATAATTTTAAAATGGTATGTGGGAGAGGAGGAGGTCAAACAAGAACCCTCCGTGAAACATACCACTTTATACTTTCACAACAAAAGGTTAAGGAACCTGTATACTTTATAAATATACTTGATGGGGATGAGTTCTATAGGAGAATGGAACTCTTAAAAAAGTTAGAAAGAGATAATATATTTATAGGCTCATTAGCAGAGTGGTCTAAGGAACTACATTAAGGGGGTAGTGGGGGGAATAGGGTAAAATTTACATGGAAGTGAGAATGATCATAGGTTCATAAGGCTAGAAGGATTATAGGTTCATAAAGGAAGAAAATCATAGGTTCATAAGGCGAGAAGGATTATAGGTTCATAAGGTGAGAAGGATTATAGGTTCATAAGGCGAGAAGGATTATAGGTTCATAAGGCGAGAAGGATTATAGGTTCATAGAGGGAGAAATAGAGGTGTTTATGATTTTTTTTAAAACAGGGGGGTAAATGACATTAGATAGGGATTTCCCATGTTAAACGGAGGTGTCCCAGAAGCAACATTTATCACCTACTAA